>NC_134700.1:207742345-208042345 GCF_043290135.1 Rhipicephalus microplus
CGCTTAGCAGCGAAACACTTCCGTCGCTACAGATGATTTTGACCAGTAATGCGTGGAACGACGGAATACAACAACGAGACGAGTCAACATGACACAAGTGACCTTAATAAAGGTTAGATTAGCATATCAAAGATGGTTCATTGTTGAGAAGCACGGTTGAAAAACGGCGCATGCGTATACGCATACAACTACCGCATATTCGCGGGCTGAATCAGTCTACGTCTCCGTATTTCAGGACCACTAATCGGCGCAGCATATTTTGCAAACTCTGCCACCACCACCAAAGCCAGTCATTCAGAGTAGCATCGCTTAAATGTGGTGATGACTCAGAGCACCGCACAATCCACCAGTAGGAGAAAGGAGGCTCTTCCTCGCTACACCTGATGAGGCTGCAGATGTCAAGTACTTCGGACTGGCTAATTTTCGCGCCCAAAACAAATGTTCGACGTTTTATAGTACGATACACGCTACTGTGGCAGAGCAACAAGCTGTCCCAGTTGTGTTTAAAAAAAAGTGTTTAACAATTTAGAGTACTTTGTGCTCCACTATGGGAGAGCGGAAGGCCGTCCCTGCTAGCGGGCATGATGCAGGAGCAAATGCATTAAGCGGGGGAACAGTGCGTTCAGAAAAAAAGTTGCTAATGATTTAGAGTACTTGGTATTCTACTATGGGAGAGCATAAAGCCGTGCCGCGGGCCTCGCACTTGATGAGACCGTGTTGACAAATCCATGTCTAGAAAAAAAATTACAGCATATCCACGGTGTCAATGATGATGAGTGGGACGTGCCTCGGACGGTTTTATCGGTGAATCCGTCCGTCCGCCCGTTAGTCTGTCTGTCTGTCTGTCTGTCTGTCTGTCTGTCTGTCTGTCTGTCTGTCCGTCTGTCCGCCCGTCAGTCAGTCCGTCAGTCCGTCCGTCCACCAGTCTGTCAGTCCGCCCGTCCGTCCGTCTGCACCTGCTGAGTTAGTCATAGAACTAGGCGGTCACGTACCAAGAGAGACATATGCATGTACAGACCCTCGGCTTAGGCAGCTTCGCTCCTAGAAGTTTATTTACACTATGTACAGAGAACAAAACTTTCGTAAAATTCAAGTAATAAGAGCATATACACATCGGCACATCTATGTGTCACGACAAACTTCACTACGTTGCAGTGAAGACATCATTTCTCTAATATACATGACAATGTTGGCATAAATGTACAAAAGAACTCAATGCGATATCATGATACAATGGCATACCGATATAATGTGTAGAAGAAGTGGTTAATGATTTAGATCACTCTTATATAAAAAGTGGTGAACGATTTAGAGAACTTGGTACTCTACTCTGGGAGAGCTGAAAGCCGTGAGCCTCACACCTGACGAGGCCACATCGGCAAAAATTAGGCCTCTCGTTTAAGAGAATTTTATTTCCGGATACATCTTACATAGCTTATGTGAACACAGAAAATTGGACAATGGTGATGAATGCGTATATACAATGCAAGCTGTTATATACAGCGAAAAGAACTGATTTGCGTATGCAGTGATGTACAATGCAAAAATTGTACAACAAAGACAGGACATTCAAGAGCATCGAGATGATTAAACTTAAATAAACAGTAAGGCTATATGGACAAGCAAAGGGAGGGGGATCATTCACAGTGTAGGGTGATGTTTGCATTCACCTGTGAGGACAGTTTGCTCTCCTGCTCAAGAACAATATTGCACAAAAGGACATGTTTCTGTAAAAGAAAAGGAAATACACACTGCAATTTCACAGTGGTGCAAGCTCTAGCCCACCTACTCAATAGGGGAGGAAAGGCATGGACACTCTGTTGTTTATAACAATAATGAATCGCGTAGACCAGCGTCGGAGGAAAGCCTCCTCTCCCAGCATGACTAGTTCTGCGCTGAGATGCGTAAGCATAATGTTCGTTAGGCGATGTAGCAGAGGAAACATTACTCTCTGAGGGCGTCCCCTCAGGTGGAACAGTCCCCTCCAGTTCCATAAGACGAAGGCTCCGATAGCCATTAAAAGTTCGACGAAGTTATCCCTGTGGCTAGACTTCGACTGCATTCTTATTTGGAACATACTGGTAACCATGCGCCTAAAGGTGCGCGCTACTCTACAATCATGGCCACTCAAGGAACGCTATTGTGGAGCACTGTAATAAGCGGAAACATGCAATCATCGTTTAGGCGTAACTTATTTCACTGTAACCACTGCAATGCCTCAAGTTAGCATGCCTCCATATTTGTGAAAATATTTTTGCCTCGTGATAATAGATACGAGACAATTTACTGCCCCCAAATAGATTTTTCTTGAGGGAGGCTCATTTTTAGTCTAAAGGTGCTGTAAAACGAAGGATTAAGGAATATTGCCCTAGACGTTTCTCGTTTTTGAAATCAATATGTAGAATAACGCGCAGCTGCGATGGTACCTGATCGAGAAAGGTTATGCATCATTACTAACTAAAGGAAGACGTGATGTAGTGACAACCGGACTCGCTTGGTGAATTCCGTGCTGAACGGTTGTGTGGTCAGCGATCTCCGACGCCAGCATAGCTCTCGCCGATCAGCGCCGTCAGCGATCTCCTGACGCCGTGTAGCTCTTGCCGAGCGGGGGCCACTCCTTCGGCCGTGTCCCCTATCTATCCCATCTTTTCTCTCTGCTTTCTTCACTCACGTGCGGCGAGTGCTCCGTCTTCTATATGTTTCTCTTTCTACTATTCTTTTTATCACCTTACCCCATCCACTACAAGGAGCTTAGCCGTGCCGCCAACTAGCCAGACAAAAATTAGGTCCTTTTCGTTTCCTTCAAGAACAACTTACTAGTACTAGTTACTACCAACAAATTTATAAGTTCCGCATGCACTGCCCTGCACGCAACAAGAATTTATGACCATAGTGACCTGTCCAGAAAAAAAAAGTATTTAGAACACTGCGTATACTCCCATATAGAACAATGAACTGCCTTAAAAATCCATGGAAGCTTGAACTACATGACCGAATTACACGTAGGTCTTTAGAAAAATGTACAATTGGTTACAACCCTAAATAAATTGACAAAATCTCCGCACAAAATCTCTTTCTTTTTTGTGGAGATGTCAAAGTGCGCAAAAGCAAAGTCTTGTTGTGGCATGCTTCATGTCGCGGCCTTCTCTGGATTCGTTGTTGGGCTATAGTGGCACGATGTCTTTTTAAAGGGACCCTGAAACGGTTTCGAGGATTTTCTACAACACATTTGGCCGGTAGACCAAATCTCAAGGGTAATTTAAAGACCAATTTGAGCTCTCTGTGTAAACGGTGTAATTTATTACAACGCTTCAAAGCTACGAATCGCTCCAGATCGCTGCAGATCACTGCAATCGGCCAAACGCGTTTTCAACCGTTCCTACACCAAGCAACACGCTCTGCCCCACTGATGTCATCGTTTCCAGCTGATCTGATTGGCTATGGAACGCGCAGCACAAACTGCCGGTATCGGATCGGCGGCGGGGTTTACCCGTATGCGGTGTCGCAACATCGTGACGCAGGCGCCGTGAAGGCGGAGCTTAGGCCGGAGCGCTCGATGGAAGAGTTGAGTGCAGTTGAGGGCGAAAGACGGAGGAGGAGGGTATTTCTTTAGTTCTCGTAACTAAGTTAATAATGGGTGCTTCGATTGAACTCTGGTGCCAATGATTTGCTCCAATAGTGGTCTAATAAAAAAAATGGCAGCATATCCACGGGATGAATGGTGGAGAGTGGGGCGAAGCATCCGTCCGTTCATTCGTTCCTGCTTCCGTCCGTCCATGCGTCGGCCTGTGTGACCGTCCGTACGTCCATCCGCCCGTCCGTACGTGCGTCTGTTCGTGCGTCCACACTTCCATCTGTGCATCCGCCCCTGTGTCCGTCCATGCGTCCATCAGTCCGTGCAGCCATCCGTGCGTCCATTCATGCACCTGTTTGTGTGTCCGTTCGTCCATCTAGTCCACACTCCAAGTACCACCATCTCGTATCTTTTCATCATATATTCCGCATATAGAAGCACCGCCATCCGGCGGACATTCCAAGGACTAAACGAGAGGTGGCATACGCACACTTTCTTACGGCTTGCGCTTCGTTTCTACTTCCCACCTTTAACCGCCTCGAGTTCATGGTATATACTAGTTCACTGTATTCATCCATCTGTCCATTCCTTCTTGCTTCCGTCCGTCTATGCATCCGTGTGTGTGACCGTCCGGGCGTCCATCCACCAGTCCGTGCGTGCATCTGTTCGTCCATCCGTGCGTCCATCCCTGTGTTTGTCCATGCATCTGCCCCTGCGTCCGTCCATGCGTCCATCCGTCCGTGCAACCATCCGTGCGTCCGTCCATGCATCTGTCTGGGTGTCCGTTCGTCCACCTAGTCAACACTCCAAGTACCACCATCTCGCATTTTTTGGCGCTTGTACAAGTGGCGCTTGTGTCCACATGGGAATGCTGGGAAGTATAGGCTTCGGATCTGCTTCAGATGGATAACGTACTTGAAACTCGCGACGCTTTTTTTCCGAGTGTAAAACAAAATGATATGAAGTTATAATAAATTAAAACTTGCTTCATCCTTTTGCACGCAAACTTTACTGCGAGAAGTTTTTGTGACCATGGCGTAGAAGTGAAACATTGACGAATTCAACCATCATGGTATGCATCGCTCTGCCATTGCATTCCAAATTTGGTATCAAGATTTAATGAATTATTTTCTGGAACACTTGAAAACAAAAATGCTTGTTTTTCTCTCGAATGTATGTATTATATACTTATGGAAATAACAGTACAGTATTAAACGAGAAACACTTATCGTTTCGTCTTCTGCGACGCTAGGTGCGTCTGTCCCAGTGGTCTGCCACCAACGCACCTCCAGTCGAGTCAGCGGAGCGTGATGGTGTGTCTACTTAGCTTCGTCATCGCTTTGCCGTCGATTTAAACTGAGTTTAGGCAAGACGCTCTCGTGAAAAATATGAACGCGAGGCAATATTCTGCACTGGCATGAGACTACATCTAGGTGCAGCGGTGAGTTGACGACGCTTCGTTTAAACTGTCAAATGCGACTCGCAAAGCTCCAACGTCGCAGCCAATCAGGAGATCTAGTGGTTGTCAGCCTCTTCGAGCAACAAAGGCACTGCTTCAGCCTGCTTTACCGCACCCCCCTACCCGAGTGAGTGAGAACTTTATTTTGGTCCAAAGGCGGCAAAGACTGGACGGGACCGGAGGCCCCGCTAGCTCAGCCAGGTGGCTCCACCCAGGGTGGTGCCGGGAGGTGGAGTCTCTCGGCGATGTCCCGGGCCCTCTGGACGGCTAGAAGTCGGTTGTCGAGTTCCGTGCTGCGCGTGGCAGCCTCCCAGGAGGTTTGGTCTATAAGTTGTGACCCCGAGTTAAAGGGGTACAACCAAAGCATGTGTTCGAAATTACAGTACTCGTGGTGAAAGTGTGGGCAGTGGGGTGAGAAATGTGGGTCGAGTTTGTGTAGTATGGTTGGTGTGATGTACGTTTGCATCTGTAGTTGCCGAAGTGTAACTGCTTGTCCTTTAATCAATTTAGGGTGTGGAAGAGGGAAAACTCTGCGCCCTAGTTTATAAGCTGTGGCGATCTCGTGAAATGTAATCGATGGATCCTTGAAGTTCATACATCCCCGTTCGCTACCCTTCTGAGAGGGCCGCTCACCGCCGCGGCTAGCTAGTTCGCGCACTAGCTGGTGAGCCCTCTCGTTCAGCTTGCCGGTCGGGCAAGACGAGAGATTACCCATATGGGCCGGGTACCATGCAATATGTGTCAGTGGAACTTCCGCTTCATTTTCCTGAGCAGGTACCTTATTCGTAATGTGAGCAGCCGTAGTAGAGACGAAGCCGGATGTGAATGACCGGATGGCTGTTCTCGAGTCCGAAAAGATGGTGACATCTTTTCTTCGTTCGTGAAGAGCAACCGCGATTGCGAGTTCCTCGGCTTCGGGAGTAAATCTGGTGATCACCGTGGCAGCATTTACTAGGCACCCTTTCTCATTAACAACAGTGACGAGATCGACATACGCTTCCTTCTTCCAGTATTGGGCTGCATCGACAAATAGGGCAGCTGAGCTTGAGCGCCCGATCTTCCTCATGATGGCATCGGCTCTTGCTCGTCGGCGCCCTTCCTTGTGCACCGGATGGATGTTCCTGGGGATCGGGTTGACACATATGGCCCCTCTTATCTCAGCAGATATACTCTGTTTTTCTGGTGGCATAAAGAGGGGTTGTAGCCAGGCTTCTGAGAGGATCCTGGTGCCTGCTTTGGTAAGTGACAATCGGCATAGCTGCGCTGTTTGTCGAGCTTCAAAGAGCTCCGTTGCTGTGTTATGCAGTCCGAGCTGTAAGAGCCGCTCCGTGTTTGTGCTTTTCGGAAGATTTAAGACCCGCTTTAGCGCCGTCCTGATAAGGGCGGCAATATTTCCTTCTTTGTCAGTTTTAGGAAAGGCGTGGCGTAAATAATGTGGCTGAGGAGGAACGCATGGAAGGCTTTCATGAGATTATCCTCCTTCAGCCCCCCTCTCTTGTTGGCAACTCTAGAGATAACCCTACTGAAGCTGTGAGCGCTCTTCTCGAGACGTCTGAGTGCCTCGGTGTTGTTGTTGCTGTACTTTCCAGTTGTCATGCCTAGAACCATAACTGATTCACAGATGTGAATTGGTTTTCCACTTTTCAATCGCAGACTAATAGGCTGCCCATAAATCTCCGGCCCCCGCCTCAGAAAACGGTTGTGCAGGAGGAGTTCTGACTTATCAGGATAAAGCTCCATCCCCGTGCTCTTCAGGAAGTCTTCCGTGACATCGAGTGCTCGTTGTAGATTTTCCTCCAGCTTCCCAAAAGGGCCCTCCGCGGACCATATGGTGATATCGTCCGCGTATATTGCATAGCCAAAGCCCGGAACGTCATCGAGGCGCTGAGACAGGTTGTGCATTGCAATGTTGAATAAAAGCGGGGACAACACTGATCCTTGCGGTGTATTAACGTTACCCAGTGTGTACTCTTTGCTCTTGATTGAGCCGATGCTGATTTTAGCTTTCCGATCTGCCAAGAAAGCTTTGACAAAGTTATAAAGTTTTTCACCGAGGCTCAACTTGCAAACCTCATTAAGAATGTGCTCATGCTTCAGTGTGTCAAAGGCCTTCCTGAGATCGAGCGCCAATATCCCTTTGATGTCTAGAGACGTGTTATCGAGTAGGGCCCTCTTGATGAGAAGCATAGCGTCTTGTGTAGACAGGAATTTCCGGAAGCCCACCATATTGTGGCGAAAGAGACCTTCGTCCTCAATGTGTCCGCTAATTCGATTATGAATGACATGTTCCGCCAATTTCCCAAGGCATGATGTAAGTGATATCGGGCGCAAATTTTCTGGTCCCAGGGGCTTTCCCGGTTTGTGTATGAGTACGACCTTAGCCGTTCTCCACCCCTCCGGGACAATGCCATCGAACCATACTTGATTGATCTTTTCTGTAAGGACTTCTATCGCTGCGTTGTCAAGGTTCCTAAGAAGCTTGTCTGAGATTCCGTCTGGGCCGGGCGGCGACCGTCCGTTGAGGTCCCGCAAGACATGAACGATCTCCGCAACTTCAAAATGTCTATCCAAGGCTGACTGTGGGGTTCCCTGATATGCAGATGTGGGGTTGTTCCACTGTATAGATTTTCCTTCAAGTGGTAAGTATATGTCCACCAATTTGTCAGCAAAGGTTTGTAGATCGCAGCCTTCCGATGTGTTCATGTAGACGAGTCTCTCGATTTCCAACCGGGCGCTGTTTTTGGATGATTACCCCACTACCCGAGCTCCGCGAAGAACGAAACTGAAACTGTAGCAAAAGGTCTGTAGACATTTCACTAGGTAACCCTATTCAATCCGAAGCCTGTAATTCCCATAAGTCCTATGGGGGTACAAGATCGCAGCGCCAGATTCCTCTCCAGGTATTATTGTATGAAACTCCGTGCGTTCCAGGCACCTTTTAAAGACGATAGTTTTTCTTCGGATACTACAACGCATAATGTGTGTTTAGGGGAAGTGGTGAAAGATTTAGAGTACTCGGGAGCTGAAAGCCGTCCCGTGAGCCTGCTTCCAAACAGTCAGGATCTAACAGGCGACGACTACAGTGCATTTAGAAAAAGTGGGTAATGATTTAGAGTACTAGGTACTCTATTATGGGAGAGCTTAACGCTGTCCCAAAATAGGAAGAAATACGTGTAATGCTTTTCTGAACTCAAATATTAAGTGTGTTTAGAAAAAGTTTATTCTATCATGGGAAGCAACAAACCTAAGGAACGAGCGTATGAACAACAGGCACAATGCACAATACATGTCGATTTCTTTTTGTCCTACGATTAAACAACCTAGCGATAGCTTCAACCCTTGCTCAACGCCCTCCCATCTTGATCTGGTGGCTGCGTTTATACTTGTGAACATTGCTAATCAAAAAGCAAAAATTGCGCATATTTGAGGTGAACTATTAATACGTTAGTGTTGGGTAGTGTGTTTCTTCATTTATAAAATGCATATATACGTAATTCTAAAGACCACAACGTTTATTACGCTGCGCTGACAATGCGATGCAATGAACGAAAAAAGCGCGTGTTTCCTGCGCCTCGCTAATCAAAATTTGGGGTGTGATTGGAGTGAAGCATGACGTGACGTCACATAAAGACGTCATCACATGACGTGATCACTTGGGTCAAAGTTCACTGAGGCAATGAGAAACCAAGGTGAGGTGGAAAAATATTGCAACGCCTACGATCTTGAAGGCTGCGTAGATTGCGATACCACTTTCGGTACTGAGATTTCTAGGAAATTGGGGAGAAGGGATAAAAAAAATCCTTCGAGTCGTCTTAGGTGATGGCACAGTGATTTCTGTTCCCTTGAGAGGTTATGTCAGATGATTTATTGAGTCTAGAAGTGGAAATAATAAAATATAGCTATTCTTTCAAGTTGATGCTGTAACCCGTATAGTAGCACTTGCAATTCACCATACTCTTGGCCGATTCCCCTGAGTAGCTAGGTTTAAGAGAATTTTATTTCCGAAAGAATGTGACATACAAAGAAGTCATTCATCGGATACAATTTCGTACTCAAGACATTCATGATACCTTAAAAAGGACCTATAACGCTTGAAAATATCGGTGCTGACTGACTGCATAACTCGTAGTGGCACTCACCAGAACTATTGCGAGCTGAAATGACGATGGAAGGCGCATACCTGCGATTGGATAATTGTAACGTTAAATCTAATCGAGGCACTGCGTCAAAATAGGTATTACTATCGGATTTCTTTTTTTCTTCAGCATGGTTTTTCACTGAGCACGGAAAAGATTAAAGCTCTCCGACTTTTTCAGCTTAAAAACTGCAAAGCTGGTAAAAGAATGCGCCGAAAGCCACGGCGCTGGAGGAAACGCGCCGGGGACGCTCCAGGTGCCGTTGTTTGAAGAAACTAAAGAGGAAAAAAACCGTTTATATATAGACGCCATCTCAAAAAGAAAGATCAGTATTCAAGTACCACATTATTTTTTACCATCACAACGGCGTCCTCAATACGTTGGACATAATGGGAAATATGGAATACAAGCTTCTTGTGTGGTGGCAATTTCAGTTCATTTCATTGGGCAGCCTTCTTACGTTCCGGGACGAGGGAAACACGGTCAGGCCCCGCCGCGGTGGTCTAGTGGCTGAAATACCCGGCTGCTGACCTGCAGGTCGTGGGATCGAATCCCGGCTGCGGTGGCTGCATTTCCGATGGAGGCGGAAATGTTGTAGACCCGTGTGCTCAGATTTGGGTGCACGTTAAAGAACACCAGGTGGTCGAAATTTCCGGAGCCCTCCACTACGGCGTCTCTCATAATCATTTGGTGGTTTTGGGACGTTAAACCCCACATATCAATCAATGAAACATGGTCAGGTAATCCCGCAATAATTGAGTTGAGGGTAAGCATCCATTGCATTGTATTCTGATATCTCCACGCTGAATAACTTTGCACTGCGTGCCCATATCGCTGCCGTTCTTGTGGCACTTATCTCTTCAGCCTTCAGTGAACGCAAGCAGGTATACTCGGCGACAACTTTTCTTGGAATCGCAGTGAAGGACAGAGCCAAATCGCTGGCATCCTACCGCCAGTGAATGCAGTTCCACAACAGCGTCCGTATCTTCCCCGTGAAATATAGAAGTTCCCCTTTAATTTCTACGTTGAGCTATTTGGGACAGGGTGCAGCTCCCACCATTAAGGTAGTCGTGTTAACTCTAATTAATTCGTTATGACTTCGCGTATTGAACACGCGAGAAAGTCCCGCCTTTTTACGTGCATCTCAAACGCTAAGCGGCGTCTGCGTCTGTATACATGAAACGCCGATAGTGCGCCCCCGTCACTTACCAAATATAGCGTTACGAGACGCGCACCAAAACGGACTACTTCACGTCATGCTACACGTGAAGAAGCTCCTCCTCCGTAGCTTTCCTTTCTGTGCCAAGAAAAGTTGTCGCCGAGTATAGAGAAACATGTAAAACAATGGGGACGTAAAAAGGGTTAGCGGGCCCATTTAATCGATCAATCCCGGATCATCATAATTATATCCATCATCATTAAAAACCGCGATAGCTAATTTGAGCATACACATATATCGCTGGTTTTGAATAGAACAATTTAAGACCCCAGCAAATTTATTCGCATATTTTAAGATTACTTTTAAGACAAAATAATTTAGGTACAAATGAAAGTCCTTCATATTTCAGTACGACTACTACTCATTCCCTTACTGCATCTCACGCGAAGTGACTGACGTCACCTGCGAAATCACCCCTAGTGTCCACGCTATCATTCACCCTCGTACTGACTTACCTTGACTTGCCACCGACTACAATGCAGCACAAACGCGTTTCGAACGCGCTGTCTTTAGGCGGTGCAAAGGCAGCACAAACGCACAGACGCGTTTCAAATGCGCTGTATTGAAGGTGGTTTCAAGTCAAGTTGAAGTCAAGGAGCGTTGCTGAATACGGGGGTTAGTATCTATTACGCGGCTCAAGCCATATCACTCGGCTTGCTTCTGATTAGTATCGGGTCGGTGCTCCTTTCACCGGAAAATCATGTAACGGGCTGAAGAGGATGACGAAGAGGACAGGGAAGAAGACGACGTTGACAGACCCTGCGAGTGGGGCCTAAAATTTTATATAACCAATTCTGGGTCAATCCCCGTCGTGGGCTTGATCTATTAGTAGAGGCATCATCATCATCATCATAATCATCATCATCATCATCTGCGAGTGCGGTGCCATCTTGTCAGCCACTGAATTCATTCTGAGTGTCTATCGTGTAAATATATTTTCCCCGTAACAATATTGGCATAGAGATTGTACTCTCGCTGAGAACATAATCATTTGACACGACGCTTTTGCAGAGGTGAGAGGTTGGCGTTGCGTGGTACTCCATCTCAGTAGTATACCTTGCAACATTGTGGAAGTTGGAAAACTAGTTAGCCAATCGTATTGCCGAAAGTCCCTCAAGACATGTTCGTCTGCGTCGCGTCGTCTCCTCGGCGCCTTTTGGCGTCCGATCGCCTGCTTTGCCGGTACTTGCTCTCTGCAGTCATTACAACACGTGAAAACCTCCCCCAGAACGCCGCCACACCGTTTCTTTGATGATCAGAAACGCACATGTAGAGTGAGCGTTCGTTGGCGTTTGTGTGATTCCTAAAAGAGAGAAAAGAAGATAAAAGTGAGCCCCGTAACTGTCTGCATCATATTGCGACACCTCAACAGTGGCTCACGAGGGACGGGTGTAAGGAGGGATTTTAAAAGGGATAGAGATGAGGACACCCACATACAGAAGTAAAGAGAATATAGAGAAAGATGGACACGGTCGAAGGAGTCCGAGGACGGGGCATCACTCAGCGAGAGCTTCACGGCGTCAGGAGATGGCGTAGGGCGAGCCGGTCGGCCAGAGCTGCATGCGCTGTCGTCGGAGATCGCGGGTGCACAACCAGTCGGCACGAAATCCAGCGAGCAAGTCCCCCTGGCGTTTGTCAAGGACGTGGCTCTTTTCGAACAACATGGCTCTTTTTAGAACAGTGTTCATACCAGCCATCATGTACCGTTTTTGAGTGGAAGGGTAAACTAAGCGCTGCAAACAATTACAGGAACTCAGGGTGTTTTGCATAATCAACGAATAGCTGGCACTAATGTTGAGGCGTCTCTTGCTTCAAGTGGTCCAAGTAATAGCAACAAAACACGGTAAAGAACCCCAGGTGGTCTAAATTTCCGGAGCCCTCCACTACGGCGACTCTCATATTTATATAATCAATATTTATAACATCAATTACAATCCAACAGAACATTGCGACGGAACACAACATTGCTAGACACACCAAAAATTGTTACAAAAAGATATGTGTACATAGGTACACGGAACACAACATACACAGATACACAAGAATTGTTACGAAAAAAAAAAGTATGTTTACCTATGTACGCAACGTGGTAAACGAAGAACACACAAATTAAATGCAAAGATCTATATGTTAGGTATTAGCTAAGTATTTACAAAGTATTGCTTTGAAAAAAGTAGTCAACACTTTGGAGCGTGTGTTTAGAAAAAGTTTTAACGATTTAGAGTACGAGGTACTTTATATATGTGCATAGAGAAAGTGGTTAACGATTTCAAGTACTTCATACTCAACTATGGGAGAGCAGTGAGCCGTGCCTAATTTGGCTATATCTAACACTGCACGCCACAGCGTGTTTAGAAAAAAAAAATGTTTAACGATTTCGAGTACTTCGTACTCAACTGTGGGAGAGCACTGAGCCGACTCGCTAAAATGACGTCAAGCAGTACTTGATTTATTTGTGAAATGGAGTATGAAATTACAGTCTGGGATTATATCCAAGGGGTTTTTTTAAAAACAATTCTGGAGTGGAAACTTTCACAAGGTTCACAAGTTTCATAGGAGCAGGTGTGAAGCTAGAATTGTTCAAAATTTACCCAAAACGCACAATTTTCTCGCGGGATTTCCAAACGGAGATGTGTTTTTATCCTACTAGCATAAACGCTAGCCTAGAAATAGAAGAAGCTATCGTTGTGGACGACGAATTAATGATGAATATTGGTTATGCGATCTCTATAAAAATTTGTCAAGGCTGGCGCTTCTTAAGTAAATCAGGGTCACTAAGACAACCGCTGGGCAGCGTCTGCGCGGAAAAAATTGTCGATATTCGGTTTGTACGGCGTGTGAGGCAAACGCTGTTCCTTTTTTTTTCTTCGCCGTATGCCAACGTTTGCTTGGGCATGCATGTAGTATTAAGGTCACTAACATGACCCTGCCTGGCACCACTTTTCGGGCATACCTTTCACTCCAGTGAACAAAAATACAGACAGGATACTTTATAATATAAAATTTTTCAGGAGCGAGCTAGTGGAGCCCAAGAGACAAACCCCGGCTTGCTGTCAGCTAACACCACGTTGCAGCCGAAGTGGCTCTGTTACGGGCCCGCTAAACAACCCTGGACTTTCTTTTGAAACCGCCTTTCATACCCCACACTTTTCAACGAAAACGTGTTACTATACTCGCACATTTCGGTGGAGTTGTCATGCGCGAAAAAACCTGACTCCAGCAAGCATGAAAAGATTCGGCCCACCGAAAGTGCGCCGGTCACATGCCTATTTGTATATGTGCAGATTTCCAATAACTGGTGCTCTCTAGATCAGGCGCTTGTCAGCCGTTTCTGATATGGCAATCTGCTTTTTAGGGGCGAAGCTGTGTTTAGGAGAATTTTATTTCTGAAAATCTTCTTATAGCGGCACCCGTTGGTCCCTCGTAGTCGTAGTCGTAGTGTGTAACCAGTCTTACGGTTTAACCTGCAAGCTGGTGCCGGTGGGAGATTTTTCCTGTGCGGTGTTGAACAATAAAAAATTCGTAGCGTGCGCGTTAAATAAAAGCCGCATTCTGCTGTCTCTCATTCCCCCTTAGCAGCCATTGGCATGTACATTGAGCACTATCTGACAAGAAAGGGTTGCTACGTTATACTCGCTGGGCATAAATAACCTCCTTGGTTTAAGAAAGGTTTAGCGAGCGTTGGGCCGCCGTGTCATGAATACAGTGAAGTAGCATATGCCATGAACTCAAGGTGGTTAAAGGTGGGAAGTAGGTACGAAGCGCAAGCCGTAAGAAAGTAAAAGCTGAATTCTCCTGTCTCTCATTCCCCATTAGCAGCCATTGGCATGTACATTGAACACTATCTGACAAGAAAGGGTTGCTACGTTATACTCGCTGGGCGTAACCTCCTTGTTTTTAGAAAGGTTTAGCGAGCGTTGGGTCGCAGTGCCATGAATACAGTGAACTAGTATATACCATGAAGTCGAGGTGGTTAAAGGTGGGAAGTAGACACGAAGCGCAAGCCGTAAGAAAGTGTGTGTGTGCCACCTCTCGTTTAGTCCTTGGGATGTCCCCTGCATGGCGGTGCTTCTATATGAGGAATATATGATGAAAAGATGTGTGATGCTGGTACTTGGAGTGTTGAATAGATGGACGAATGGACACACAGACATATACATGGACGGACTCACGGATGGCTGCACGGACGAATGGGCACATGGACGGACGCAGGGGCGGATGTATGGACGAACGCAGGGACGGACGCACAGATGGACGTGCGGACGCACGAAGAGACGCACGCGCGGACGGGCGAATGGACGCAGGGATGGTCACACAGACGGACGCATGGACGGACGGAAGCAAGAACGAATGGACGGACGGATGCTTCGCCCCACTCTCCATCATTCACTCCGTGGATATGCTGCCATTTTTTCGTCAGGGTCACTTGTTATTTCGCGGTGCCACATTTCATTCTTGATTTCAATTTCTCACTCACGACCGTTCTTGCTTCCTGTAGCAACTGAAGTTTTGCGCTGATGAGCACTCAGATGAAGGTCCAATTTTCGGCATGGAGGAAAGAAAGGGTTGGCAGAAAGCATTGCGCAATGCGATAAACCGAAATAAGGCAAGAAGGAAGGAAGGAGGTGAAGGACGACGAAGGAAACAAGTGGAAGGACAGGGAGCTCAGTCAGTTCTTACACTGGCTGTCTGCCCTGTACTGGCGAACGGTGTAAAATACTAGTGAAAAGAGATTTTATATAAAAAGAAAAAACCGCTAGAACGTAGTATATCAGGCACGCATGCGATAAACTTCACACGGCCCGATTTTCCCGATAGAGCAGGGGCTCCATATTTCTTTTTAAGCTTGTATCCGTTAGTTAACTTCTGAATCGTGAAGGACTTCTTCTTGTTAATTGTCATCATTACCCTTTATAGCTGTCCTTGTGTCGCTGGCATCAGAACTAAACTGTTAAAAGAAGAAGCATGGTTCGAAGAACAAAGAATTCAACGTTAATTCGCCCCCTCCCCCCACCACACGAAATGTGCATATTTTGTCCTCTCTTCAGTATTTTGCGGCGCAGACAGTTTAGAGTCTTCTAGGGGATCTCTGCTCGAACTAGAAGTGCACGGGGTGATTTTTAGAGCAAAAAGGTGTTGCGGAAAATGTATCCTATCGGAGCTTTCCGACAGCTTTGCTTCACATAGATTCCACAATGTTCATTAGATCTGTCTGATTAGTGGCACGAGGTTCGAGTGACGCTATTGCTTTTCATTGAAGCCCTTTCGGTGGATCATGCACTTACCTTCTGTTTTCCGAGTATCCAGAAAAAGTTCTCTAAGAAATAAAACTAACAGGAGATGCATGGTTCTGGTCCAAGATAAGAGTTATATTACATTCTATACATGTGATGTTGAAGTGTAAGTTTACTTCTGACAAGGGCAAATTTACCTCTGGAATAATTGATAAAAATAATGAAGTGAGTTTAGTGTAATAGCAGATGATAATCTAGTGAGGGGCTGAAATTTGATGCGGCGGCTGGCGGAGCGGATCTCAACCACGTACTAAGTGGCCTCCGAGATCCGCTTTCGCAGTGCGAAGGAGCACATTTGACCCAAAAAAATGTTCCAGCGCGCTCGACCTCCGAGAGGCGACTGCCGCTGTCATCGCACCTGAGTCAAGCATTAGGGTCGCCTGCAAGCTTTTTCGTTTTTTTAATGGTTCGAAATTTGGCTTGTCCTGTTGTTCGGCTACTTGCTGGGCCTTCCCGTTTGAATACAGCCCCTTGCGTAGGCTACCAAATCTGCGCGCACTTGTTGCATGTCTGCACCTTCACTCACTTACCACTCCATTGTCGTCACCGCAAGGCAATCGGCATACCACCGCAAGCTCCGGGAAGTTCTGATGATTGCTCCAATGCAACAGCAATAAAAAAATTGAACTCCCAACTGCCTTATCAATGGCCACTCCAATTGTAACGTGATTACTTACATTGCCTACTAGTCAATTCGTCACGGTGGTCTAGTGCGTATGTTGTTCGACTGCTGACCCGCAGGTCGCGTGATCGAAACCCGGCTGCTGCGTCCACATTTCAGATCGAGGCGAAAATGTTCGAGGCCGGCGTACTTAGACTCAGTTGCACGTTAAAGAACCCCAGTTGTTTAACCGTCTGAGGCCCTCCACCAGGGCGTCTCTTATAATCAGGTCCGTAACTAGAAGGGGCTTGAGGGGGTTTTTAACACCAACCAGACTCTTTATCGCTACAAGTTTTTGAACAACAATGAAGTATTTACATGCATTCACATTGACCGGCAGTGGCCAAAGTTAGATGATCTACAAAAAAAAAACACCCCCGTAAAAATGATTCCTTGTTACGGCTCTGCTCATAATCATATCGTGCTTTTGAGATGTTAAACCCGGTCAACCATTATCAATACCTACCAATCTACCATATATACGAAAGGAAAAAAAAATGGCAGCATATACATGGGGTGAATGATTAAGAGTTGGGCGAAGCATCCGTCCGTCCATTCGTTCTTGCTTCCGTCCGTCCATGCGTCCGCCTGTGTGACCATCCGTGCGTCCATCCATCCGTCCGTACGTGCGTGCGTCTGTTCGCGCGTCCGCACGTCCATCCGTGCGTCCGCCCCTGCGTTCGTCCATGCGTCCTTCCATGCGTCCATCCGTCCGTGCAGCCATCCGTGCGTCCGTCCATGCATCTGTCTGTGTGTCCGTTCATCCATCTAGTGAACACTCCAAGTACCACCATCTCGCATATTTTCATCATATATTTGGCATGTAGAAGCACCGCCATCTAGCGGACATTCCAAGGACTAAACAAGAGGTGGCACACGCACACTTTCATAAGGATTGCGCTTTGTGTCTACTTCCCACGTTTAACCACTGTGAGTTCATGGTATATACTAGTTCACTGTATTCATGGCACTGCGGCTTAACGCAGGCCAAACCTCATAACCGCGAAAATGCTTGCGACAGCGACGAGCGACGTGACGTAGATTGGCTTCGCGCGAACAGTCGCTGGCGCAGGCAAACCTCATTCACGCGACGGCTTCGGCGAGCGAGCTCCACTGTTGCTTGCACAAGGCCGTCTACTCGTACCAAGAAAACCGCGTAGAGAGCGGTATGCAATTGAAAAATAAGATATTGTTGTGTAATGAAATGGAAAGTGTTTATTAGTGCGTTGCAGCACTTTTTTTATGTGCACGTGCATAAACATTACGTTATTTCTTCGTTGTGCACGCGCGACTCAGGCGGAGAGGAGAGTAAGAGGAGGTAGTGATTTCGCGGCACATGAAGAGAACCGGCAGTACGTCAGTCATGTACATCCTGTTCCGGTGCTTTGAGCACAGCACTTCCGGGCGATGGGCGACGGTTTCCAAATCTGGACAACCGAGCGATCGCGCGAAAACTACCCCGCGCCACGTCGCGCCAACGCCCTGTTTCGTCGCTCATAGCATCGCTCGTCACTGTCGCGTGCATATTCGCGTTTAAGGGGTTTGGCCTTAAATCTTTCTAAAACCAAGGAGGTTACGCCCAGCGAGTATAACGTAGCAACCCTTTCTTGTCAGATAGGGCTCAATGTATATGGCAATGGCGGTTAATGGGGAATGAGAGACAGGAGAATTTGGCTTTTAGTTAACGCGCACGCTGCGAAATTTTTATTGTTTAACAACGCACAGGAGCAATCTCCCACCGGCATCACCTTGCAGGTCAAAGCGTAAGACATGTTACGTACTACGACGAGGGACGAATGGGTGCCGCTTTAAAAAGCTTCGCCCCTAAAAAACAAGAAAAGCTGGATAGACTTGAGGAGCATCGCGATACTTCGGCGAAAGGATAATTCCTATTGTACGGTATAGATGACGCTGACGAAGGGACGGGCCTACGCAGGAAAACGACTGCGAAAGGAAGTCAAGGCTTGCCCAAGGAGCACTGTCTCTCTGTAATATCAGTTCTTTGTTATCGTGCGTCATTATCGAGACCTCAACTCGGTGGGTTTCTTGCTCAACCGAGAGCGCGCATTTGCGATCGAAGTCGCTGTTTACATAAAAGAAATCTGATTCTTATCTATGATAGATTTCGCGTGTAATTGGCCCCTAAAGCGCCCATGATCACTACAGTTATCGCATAGATTGCTGTCATGATTGGCGGGTTTTAAAAGCCGCAATACCATCGAAAAAAAAAAAGCGCGTCCTTTCGAAAGAGAAGCTTTGCGTACGCCAGAATACAGTGTTGGAAGCACCACACTATATGGCTCACGCACGCACATACACATACGCTATATATCTGCCCACATGTAACGCTCTCGATTACTAGCTTGCTTTTCTTCGCGCAGCTGTCACGCAATGCAGGTTGTGGGTTTCTCTCCTCCCGGCCAATTCTCTCTCTCTCTCCCTCTTTGCTATGTGCCCTCATTCTGATTCGACGAAGCGCACCGTATGCTACGTTGCGGCTGTTCTCCAGTGACCGAAAGGTACAGCTTGCGCGTTCTCCATGCTCAGTTCCGTCGTTTTGCGCAACGGATATATGCGTCACGCGTCACCGAATGCGGCAGCGTGCGAGCTCCGCATACCCTACTTCTCTCGCAGTTATTCTAGAGTCTCGGGGCCCCTTAGCGTCTCCCCGTTGACTCTGCGGCAAGGCTTACAATGTACAAAATGGGCGAGGTGCTCCGTGTACTGGAATTCACATAGGACGTATTCACAAAGCTCTTCCCACCAGGTGGCGCCAGTTTGTGTGCCGCTATAGCCGTGACCCGTCAGCGATCCGGCATATGACAGGCTGATGTTTGGCGGCGCTGCACCTCACTAACAGTTTTGTTAAAGCAAAATATCAACATAAGACGTACTGCCGAGAACTTTGGTTGCGGACCGAAGGTGATCTTCGCGCGCGAGACCAAAAGTATGGCGACTGCCACGCTCGTGGCCTTTGTGCATGATGCCACGTGAATAATTCCTGTACGAAGAAACACATTGATATACCGTAAAATGCCGAATAAGCACACCTCTCTCTATACAGATTGAATTGGATTGGATAAACTTTTATTTGGTCCTCCAAAACACAGATCACTGTGTTGCGGGCAGCTCCCACGTGGGGACTGAGATGCCAAGCTCCTCAGCCAGATGATCCGACAGATTTAGGAGGCAAGGGGGAGTGCTTGCTTGGTGCCACACCGGTCACTGACGCTTATTTGGCGCTCACTTCAGATTTCCGAAAGAGAGAGGGGGGCGTTTGCTCGGCGCATGACGGTAAGCACTATAACGCATTGACATAAGCACTATAAGACTTATCGTTCATATACAATTTCTGCATACTGTGCTAACAACGCTCACAGTTTTTTTTTGTCGTTGGCGGTTACATTTTTGTACTTTTTACGAATAACTATACTCTGTTTCGGATGCACGAGAAGGCCGCTTTTTGACCAAGAAGGCCAAAGGCAAGGCAAAAGAAAGGAGAGCAAACCCGTTCTCGCAAGCGTCTCTCTCGCGTCTCATACATTAGGAGTCCTAATTGCCGGTCAAAGCCTGCGCTGGACTTGGTTGAATAAAGTTTGCCCAAATAAACGAACTTCCAAATTTCGTTCACAAGAATCAGCTTTATTTTGTATTTCCACCCGAATGCAGAGCTCAGTGCACATACTGCGTCGAGCACGCAATAATCGTGTGCGCGTATGCTTGCCTTCTACGACTTCCCGCGATTTCGTAATTATACCTTGCCGGGAACGAACCACTTCAGCATCGCGACCCCCCGTGCACAGCTGTGCGGACGCTCAGCTAACACGGGAGTCATAAGTTTCTCAATATGCAGTCATGCGGATGCGCTTGTGTCGTGCGTTGTTCCCGCAGCAGCTCGATCGGGTTTGTTTCCCCCTTCTCCGGTTCCTCGTCGCTTCGCCGATAACGAATTATTACTCATCGCGTCATTTGTACTTTTTTGTTAAACACACCGGAAACCCGATGTAGACGAAACACTCGCGGCCGTAGTTGAGTCATCCGCTTTCTACGAACTGGCTGACCGGGCGCTCGGGCTGTGTGTGTGTGTGTGTCTGCGTGCGTTATCACCCGCCTCGCATGGATACACCCTTGCAGCGCCACTTGACTCAGCCGTCTGTGGCGCAAATTTCAAACAGGTGTCTTTCTCAACCCCTGGCTCTATAGCAAGGTATACCCACACCTTGTGACACCACATACTGCTCACAATCGACCACCCTCATACACATGGCATGGACGTACCCACAGTAAGCTGACGCTTCTCGCACAGAAGGTACATGGGAGTCCCTTCTGCATATCACTGACTCGGCACAGCAACGCCGGGTAATCTCACCCGCATTGGAGGCCGTGGTGTCCCAAGGGATTCCCGCTCACCTCATCTAAGCAGTGTAACCGATCTCTCGGCCGGTCCCCTCTTTTGGGAGTAATAAAGTTTTGATCATCATCATCAGCCGTATCAGACAGTTGGGCGTACGTAACGAGCCTACGTACGCGGCACGGTACGTTGCGTACGCTGCACGCGAAGCGCTCAACGACACTGTTAGTTCCCCGTATTGACCGTACCGAGATGCGTTTGGTTTAACTAGACAAATGTTGTTAGAAATAAAACAGATTTTGGATGCTTTTTAGCGCACTCATGCAATAGCGGCCTTGATAATGGCCACTAGCATCCAAGCCAAGGCGAATCATTTTAGATCCATGGTTTATTACGTCAGTTTTTTCCGGATGCCTAAACGGATCTCTGGTTTGTACATCCGCTATAGCTGCGCAACATCGTCCTTCAAAGTAAAATATACTCGATTTGGACCGGCTTTGTTGCTCCCTGCATTCGAGTCCATCGCTGCAATTTTGCTATTTGGTTCCTATTTCAATCGAGATATCGCAGGAGCGTCACGCCGGTTACGCTCCGCCTCGTCACGTTTGCGCACGCCACGTTTTTTTTTTTCGGCCGTACGCACGCATCGATGGAATAAATACGTTACGTACTGCGTATGCGCACTTCTCTCCCATGGCAGTGCTGCGTACGTAGGCTCATTACGTAAGCCCAACTAAAAGTGTCTATTCAAGCGACCTTACACTATTATGGTAGCACTTGAGCTCGATCTATTTGGTTTCCTTTGTGTCAATGCATTAGGGGACAAACTTTTTGACAGACGGACTTTTCAACTGGTGGTAATTTCGACGGTGAGAAGCGCTGAGTTCAGATAACGTTAATTACGGTGATAAGTATTATCAAAAGTTTATGAATCACCTTCACTGTGTACTTGAGCGTATTTCATCTCTATGCTATAGGATAATATTGCAAAGATATGAAGTTATAACTTCTCTTTAGCTGAAGAAGAATCAGAGTAAGCGGAATGGTAGTTGACGTGCGTCAGAGGTAAAGGAATCTATTTTATTTAAATGGTTGCGTTATAAACTGAGAGGGAAAAAAAGCCCACTTATTTAATCCGGTAAAAGAAAACAGAGTGATAGATTTGGCTGGCTGTCACGGTTAGTGGCAAATTGTAATAGAAATAGTATGCACAAAAGAAAGTGCCCTGTTTATTATTATTATTTTTATGTAATAATCATCACGTTATTGCAGATTCGGAGAAAACAAACTTAGTCGAGTCTCGAGGTCTTATACGTTTTATTCTTGATTTGGATGGCTTTTCTTAAATAAATCTATACAAGAAGAGGTTGGTGCCAATACTTGGCGCCGGCTACTCCTCTTTCACAAAAGTTGACATCGCATATTTTGTAGCAAACGCAAGGCTATACATATGTACATAGCACAACGCCTACACAATGAGTCCACGTCTTAAAAGCGAAGCATTTCTTAGCGAACTTTGGCGACATTGAGCGTATCTATCTATCTATCTATCTATCTATCTATCTATCTATCTATCTATCTATCTATCTATCTATCTATCTATCTATCTATCTATCTATCTATCTATCTATCTATCTATCTATCTATCTATCTATCTATCTATCTATCTATCTATCTATCTATCTATCTATCTATCTATCTATCTATCTATCTATCTATCTATCTATCTATCTATCTATCTATCTATCTATCTATCTATCTATCTATCTATCTATCTATCTATCTATCTATCTATCTATCTATCTATCTATCTATCTATCTATCTATCTATCTATCTATCTATCTATCTATCTATCTATCTATCTATCTATCTATCTATCTATCTATCTATCTATCTATCTATCTATCTATCTATCTATCTATCTATCTATCTATCTATCTATCTATCTATCTATCTAGCCGCTTACGTTTGGTTGCTCTCGTGGTCACCCCCTTAACTTGTCGTGAACCAAAATTAGAATGGGAGGGTAAGACGGTTCGACAAATATGACGTGCTGGTCAAGACATGAACATTGTCACAACCCCGTCGCGTAGTACGTCGTCAAACACTTCCGGCTTCGAGTTAACGATGGCTTCATGGCTTCGAGTTAACGAGGGATTAGGTATTTAGCGTCATTTCATGACATGTCGCTCAATACAAAAATGCAACACAGTGACTTTCCCTCCGCATGCTTGGCATAACGTTGATTCCCGGTACGTGAGATTCGGCTAATTTTTTCAATACTGAGTGTCCATGCCACACATAAATGTGTGCACACTATATGGAAATGTGTCCACACCACACAGAGCTTGTAAAAACACAAGTAATCACGCCCATTTAAGTGTTCACACAAAACATGAAAGTTCAATAAAACGTCTAAGGTGATCTTGCCTGATAAGTACTGAACTGTTTTCAGAAAGGTTTTCACAAAGATATCGTAGTGAAACATGAAAATATTGTTATGAAAGTACTGGGTAATAATGACGATAATACATTTTTTGTTTAGTACTTTTGAGATATTTTTGATTCCCGCAGAAAGTGAACGACTGCACGCGCTGCAGTGGCTTGTAACTTTCCTTTTGGTCCTGGACCCAAGATTTTTGCAATTGATGGAAGTCGCTTATTCAAAGAATTTAGTTTTTGTAAAAGTTTCTGTCGAGGTCCGTCATAATTTTTACAATGTAGAAAAATGTGTTCCACACCTTCTTGAGCTTCTCCACAAAAGCAGGTAGGACTGCTAGCTTTCCTTATTCTATACCGGAAGGCCTTCGTGTAGGCCGTACCAAGTCGAAGCTTATCCTATGGACGACTGTTTCTACCGATTGGCTAACCTTTAACGCAATATCAAATTTTATACCGGGATCAATGCTATATAACTGAGAGTATTGCGCACCTATTTCGTACCAGGTTTCCGTAGACAGTTGACAGCTCAGCCTATTTATTAGACATCGGGCGTCGCTCATCGGTAGAGGTAGCAGTGATTTATCATTCTCCCGATGTGCTGCATGTGCCACGTGATCAGCTATGCCATTTCCTGTCATTTCACAGTGGCTTGCTACCCACTGGAGCATTATGGTGTGGTTTAAATCTTCTGCTGTAGCGTAAGTCCTCTGTATTTCGTATTTTGTTCAAGCTGATTCCTTCGAAAGAAACTAATGAGGACTGTGAGTCACTGATAACTGCCCATCGAAGTGGACCTGGCTGTAAACATACGAAGCGTAGAGCACACAGTATTCCATAAAGATCTGCAGCTGTGAATGTTTGATTGAATGATACGTGGGGTTTAGCGTCCCAAAAACCACCATATGATTATGAGAAGCGCCGTAGTGGAGGGCTCCGAAAATTTTGACCACCTGAGTTCTTTAACGTGCACCCAAATCTGAGTACGCAATCATTCTTACAAGTTAATCCTATAATTAAAGGGGTAATATCTGAGATAGAGAGTCGCCATGGTGGATGGGATACATGTGGAGGCCAGTATTCGTGCGTAGGCAGTAAACACTTGCATTCTACTACAGTTTTATGTATTCGTGCCGCTGATCTCTCCTGATTAGCTCGGTATAGGGGATGATTAGCGTGTTGAGTTGCCAACCGAAGATAATGGCGACATGTTTCCGTGACTATCAAAGCATGGAAAGCCGGTTGACGAGACTCCGCAATTACCAATGCACTGGCAGATGCTCGTGGTACACCAAGACATATACGGAGGTATCTGACCAACAATCTTTGGATCCTCTCGTCTAAGTTACGTGATATCGCATGTGAAACCGGGGCAGCGTAAGCTAATGATTGCTGAATGCACACGTCAATAAAGTCTTAATATTTGGTATAAAGATGGGTTAAAGCTAATTGCTTTATTGCAGGTATAGACATATCATTCTTACAAGTTAATCCCAGAATTAAGGTGGTAATATCTGGGATAGGGAGTCGCCAAGGTCGTCTTCCTCTTCTCCTAGAGGGCCTTGATGATGAACACCTATGATCATCAGCAAAATAAAGCTTTTGCCCGCGCGCTTGGCGTAAAGCGGGCAAAAGCACATATCGACATTGAAAAAAAAAAAATAAAGAGGAATCCAGCGCGAAGTAGAAAGAGAGGGAAAAGGCGAAATATAAAGAAAAATAGAAAGAGCAGGAAAGAGAAAGAAATAGAAAGTAAAACTAAACAGAAATAGAAAAAAAACAAGGTAAAAGATAAACGGAAAACAAGAAAAAGAAAGCGAGAAGGAAAGGAACAGGAAGCCTTACAGAAACAAAGAAGGCTGCCCAGCCTCGCACTTCGGTTAGTCTTGACACCAGTGTCACAACTAACCGAAGTTCTTTTCACTCCCCCGCTGAAACACCATTGGCTCCAACGCTAACACGTTCACCGAATTTAATCAGCGCAGAGAGCATTCCAGTTGTACGAACATATTGTGTGACACCATCTAGTGCCTTTCACGTCATTGTGGTCTGAATTGTCTGAAATACTGGGTGCAGACAGTGCGGACTGTCGCTCGGGGCTCTCGCGCAGAGACACCTGCCGCTGCGCATGCAGAAAACTCTGTGGCGAGTGTCGTAGCTCCGGGAAGAGGATATTAGGAGGAAAAAGCAACTTTTATAGAAGAAGTACCGATAATTTCAGCTGAATAAACACTGATGTACACGGAGAAACTGAAGTTCTTCGCTGCTCAGCAGCATATCCTGCCAAAAAAGCTGTATGAGGGCTTGAACACAGTGACTCAACTGAAGACCACATCAGCACAAAGTGCACAAGTGTGGCGAAAGATTACTACATTCTTCAAAACAAATTAGATAGGGAGAAATTCACTATTGAATAGGTCGCATTTCACATAAAATGGTTCAAATTTCATTTCGACAACTTGCGTTTTCTTGAGCTCGTGATAACAAGTGACTCAGCTGTTCCAGTTCAGCGAACTTTCATTTTAACGAACCTTTTCTTGGGGTTCCTTGGGGTCCGTTCAAGTGAAATTTCGCAGTCTAAACATACATAAGCTCGCGAGGGGAACAGGAAAGTTATTAAGGTGGCATTCGGAAAGACGTGGGAAGGCAAAACGGGGACGTGTACAAATAGCGATACTCAAATTATACACATTAAAATGATTCGGAACACAGAGTGAGTACACATGCGACAGAACTTAAACAAGATCACTTACAGCGATTTACATTTTCTCATTGAGCCCCTCGGCTTTAAGGAAGGTCAGGAACGCCCTTGTTGCGTATAATGAACGCGAAGGCGGGGCTTCTCCAAGACCAAGAACATCCCGCCGCATAAGACACAAGCCCTAGTGCGAACAAAGCACAGTCTTTTGACGCTGAATTGAATCACGCGTAGTAGATAGAAGCTAAAAAGTATACACCTAGTTGGGGCTTTCATTGTTGGCACCAAGCACGCTCGCAGCATCGGATGAGGACATAGATAGATAGGACGGGGATGTCAAGAAGACACTCTTCCAGCTTGGTAACACCTCTACATTGGGGGAAGAGGGCTAGGGAGGTGAGGTCTCTATTTCGGGGCATCTCTAATCGCGCAATATGCGTCCGTATGGGCGTGAATATACGTGAGCCACTTGGGGTCCCCGGCACTAAAGCTCTCTATTGCTGCGTTTGACGGACTGCGCGTCTGGCGAGATTGCGCGGGTTTCCGCGAGCTTGCTCGGGCGTGAAACATGATTGACGCCCCCTGTAATCATGCTGCGCTTAATTATTTCCATCCGCGGCATGCCGACGAACGAACGCATCTTCATTTCGCCTCAGAGAGCACCAAAAAAGACATACGCGCGTACGCGCGCGCGATAAAGATTCTCGAAAGTGTGTCAGTCAGCCGAAAAGTGGGGGACGACGAGGCGCTCTGGGCGTCCGTGACGCGCCTGCCCAGCGCCGCGCTCACGACCGCTTCTAATCGCGGATGGCCGCCGGGGCCACGGCGCGAGAACACGTCGACCTCCCAACCGACCACACCCAACGGAGGACGCAGCAGCAGGTCCCGAGAACGAAGGCCCATGTAAGAAACCTCGCCTAACTCTGCGGTTGCGGGAATGCCCGTTGAAGCATGGTCTCAAATCGTGCCTCTTGGCCTCGAAGGAAGCGCGGGCTCGTGTTGCCGAGTGGTACAGGCAACAAGGGTCGCACATGTGGGCGTGCGCGTTGCATCAGAACGAGTTGAGGTCGTTAAAGTTGGGCGCCCCTGATAGTGCCGCTTAAATGCAGATTGCGGCAAAGGTCCTCGCACCGCCCTCTCTGAGTGCGGAGCGGTGGTGAGGGTTAACGGGAGGCGAAATGGGGCTTTTAGGCGGAGGTGTTCTTTAAGGCAATATTAGGTGGTACATGGCGGCAAGGACTAAGTTCTTGCCATGATGTCGACCACCAAAATGGGCAAATAAGTATTCTATGGTAGCTGATCTATTGCACAAAGCATTACAGATTTTATTATTATATATAGGCGAAAACTGAAGATGGTAGAATAATATTGAATGACGACATGCTATATATAAGGAATGTCTGACAACCACTCCGTCCCGCCATCCCTCACCCTATTTGCGCCGCAGAACCTTGACCCTGAAGACTGAATCACAATACAAGAGCAACGCAAGAGCAATGCCGCACTTAAGGCAGGTGCTTTTTACTAAGAGGATCGCGACCGCTGTGACTGTCACATCGTGATGAATTACTTGCACTTAGTAGTAGTAATAGACTTTTATTCAGCCAAATTTACAGGCCGAGCACTTCGACCGCGTGTGCGACCAGTCGGCGCTGTTCTTCTTCCCCTTCGGCGCCGATCCAGTCGAGCCAGGAGGTGATGGAAAGGGATGGGGGAGGATAATAGCTGGATTGCTGAGCAGTTGGGCAGTGAAACAGGCAGTGTGACAGGTCAGCGTATGGGGAGGAACAATTAGGAGAGCAGGGTTTAGACCTATATTTATAAAGGAAAAAACGAGAGGGGGTTGTCAGGCAGTTCATTTGGATGTGCCGTAGAGTTCGAGCCTCGAGCGCAGTGAGACTTGCACTTACCAACCGGGAAGGAGCCATGCTGACCGAAGTCATCCATTTTAAATAGCAGACACGCACAGGAGCCACCGACATAACACAGCCGTCGACAGAAACGAGGAAAGTACTCAAGTAGCAAAAGCTACTAAGTGTGTAGCATGCTGTACGAACACGACGCACATGGTCGCGTGTACAGCTAGCGGTTTGCACTTTGTGTCGCAAGGAAGAATGCGGCGCTTGTTCAGTGGACTGTGGCGTTAAAGCGCGCATGCCTCACGACGTACGACATAAATCTACGAGCACATTTATGACTGTGCGGTATCTGTCGAATTGGGTTAGAGGGACGGCTATATGCTCTCCCATAGCAGTGTACCTAGTACTCTAATTGTTACCCACTTGTTCAAAACACATTCACGCAATATGTTTTCCTCGGGACAGAGTGACGTATTATACAAATTCTAGTGAATTAGCCAAACGTGAGCAACAAGTACCAACTGTCACGCATCAGCATGCAGATAGGGCGAGAAGAGTTAGTATATATACTTGCGTGCAATTTATACTGACAAAGGACTCCGGGGCCTGACAGCTTTGCATTATAACAACTATGTGCTTCAAGTGACTGCGCGAAAGTGCACCATTGTAAAAAAATGGGATGGAAAGTCGTGCGCGTTGTGTTCTCCCTCTTTGGTTGCGTCCCTGTTGTGATATTCACACTTGTAATATAATATTCATCTGTGGGAGTTAAATGCCAACAACCAGGATATGAACACGAGGCGCACAGTACAGTGGTGGACTCCGCAACAATCTCGACGCACTAGGGTTATTTAACACGAACCTGTCTATTTACACGGGTGCATTTTCGTTGTGTTGGCTGCTGTGTGAGCTGGCTTGCTGTGGAGAGTACACCGCTTTTATAATTTATACAGCGAAAGAAACAAAAAAAAGTGCTTAACCAGAAACAGAATGAACAAGTGAGAAAAAAAAACATTTGGAAAGCTTTAAGAAGCTATACAAAACATGGTACAGCTGGCTTGCAGGCGTTCACATTTCAATATAACGTTCATACTCACAGACTTATATCCAAGATATGCTGACAGTATGGACTAAAACGTAATTCCGTATATGGCAACACATAGCTGTTCTTTAGAAGCGGCTACCTAGTCCAGTGTGCACGACAGCTTTCCGAATACAGTTGTTTACTACTAAGAAGTCGTTTAGGAAGACGTTCGCCCTTTGCTGAAGAGGCCGTTGTATAAAGTAATTTTCGTATTATGAAGGGGCGTCTGTCCAAACTTTCTAGTCTTTTTTTCAAGTTCCTCTTTTTCATTTTTGTAGTTTACGCAAATTTTGCCCTCACCTAAGTTAGGCCGTCGTGGTGTGCCGTTGAATCCACATAGTCGTGTTTAGAACGTGCGCGCTATAGTTTCTCGCTGCAATTTAAAGCACAAATTACCAACGCGCGAAGCATGTACCACGTTCAGTAGTCGTAGTGAAAAAACTTCTGTTAGTTTTAAGGTTTCTGGACAATGGGGTGAGCTCCTCAGAACAGGGCTACACTAGTCGTTGCGGCTCGCTGGGCTTGATTGAGTAGAGCCAGGTGGCTCTTCCGATCTTTGTAACTAGGTCTTTCACGGCCTCGTCAGAAATGTTGTCCCTAAAAAGGGATAATGGACGTTTCGTGGCCGTGATTTCGCATTACCCCGTAATGTACGCGAAAGTTGGCCAAGTGCCTGCGTTTATTGTGGATTTATGGGGTGTTTTCTTTGTAGGTGAGGGTAAGTGTTTTGTTTATTGACATGAGGAAAAATACCGTTGCGCTGATTGACCAACTTTGTGCGACGAATTACGCAGGAGGAGGACGAGGAAGAGGACTCGTCCTCGAGCGCCGAAGACGGGACGAGCGCGGAGTCTGCCCTGGCCGGCGGGGGCATGACCTTGAAGCCGCAGCAGCAGCGCAAACGCTGCTGCGACGACGACTTCTCGTCCCTGTCGACGCGACTTCGCTGTCTGCTGGCCGCAGTCATCGTGCTTCTCGTGCTCACGGCGGTCTTTGTGCCGCTCTACTACTTCGTCTTCAGGGAGCACTTGGGCCCGCTTTGGCGAACCCTGTTCGGGAGGCGCGTCGCCGACGTGTTGTCCGGCGGAGCGGAGACCACCGTCGGCGGGACTACGCTGGACGAGACGCTGGCGCCCTTTCCGGCGACACCGGAGTGGAAACCGCAGTGTCCCGAGGTGAGTGACGTCAAAGGGCTGTGCGGGGCAGTGACAGTGTAAAGGATGACTTTGTATTATATACTCATCCACTGTTGTATACCTCTCAACATCAGGCGAAGGTTGCTTGAGTAAATCAATATCAAATACACCCGTGAGTAAGCATAAGAACCATGGAAAAACGTAGCGAAATTGTCGTCTGCGCCACCTAATGGTGAGCAGCTTGCTGTCAAGAGCATTTCTCTGGCCGTGGATTTACCAGAGCAATGCTCCTGACGGCAGACTAGCCGCCATTATAGATGGCGCAGACGACAATTTAGGCTCACAGTCCCGTGGTCCGTATGCTGTTGCTCACGAGTGTATAACTGGTCTTGAGCTTTAGTATATAAACCACTGGCTCATCCCCAAAAAATCACAAAACACTGAAGTTACTCGTAATTTGGAACATACGAACTGGAACTGACGAGTGCTTTGCAATCATCGCTACACCCAGTGACCACAGTTCTCACTTTCAAGTTACATTCAACAGGGTTTAGGAGAAAATACTTTTGTGGTTTTTTTAGGCTCACAGTGGGTCATTGTTTATTGAAAGCGTGCACAATAACATTCGTAAATTGTTATAGGTGTAAAGAGGAAGAGAGTAATCATTCAGCCCCGCCGCGGTGGTCTAGTGGCTAAGGTACTCGGCTACTGACCCGCAGGTCGCGGGTTCGAATCCCGGCGGCGGCGGCTGTATTTCCGATGGAGGCAGAAATGTTGTAGGCCCGTGTGCTCAGATTTGGGTGCACGTTAAAGAACCCCAGGTGGTCGAAATTTCCGGAGCCCTCCACTACGGCGTCTCTCATAATCATATGGTGGTTTTGGAACGTTAAACCCCACATATCAATCAGAGTAATCATTCAGGACGTCCTGTACCACACCGAGTTTCTCGTGTTAGCCACTTGTTCCCACGACGTGATACTTTTTTTTCTGTCACGCCACCATGCCGTAATTGACTGCGCTCGCGCGCAGGTGGAATTTTCTGTGTTTTCTGAAGCGCCATCTACCGACAATGAGCTCACTCACCTTGGCAAGCTCCTTGCTGCTTCCGACATAGATGTTCCCCCTCTTAGTGCCATCGTTGTCCCCGTCAATCGCCCTGAAATGTCCGGCTCTACCGTTGTGTTCTCCCCATCTGACGTTTTCAGTCGCCGCCGTGGTACGTCTCTGCGATACGCCATTCTGCCACCTCACCAAGATACTTCCGGAATTGTCAATTGCAATCCTAGCTCATGCCCTCTTACCTTAAGAGCTCACGAAACACTGGGCTATGTTCTTCCCGTTGATGACAACGTTATTGTGCCTATTGAGTCCCAAGACACTGGCCAGCAACTTCAACTGAACGCTGTTACTCCTCCTTTTACGCGGGATGACTACTCCTCGGATATCTTCGATCGTTCCATCGACAGCAAGCTTCCTCTGGATCAACGGAACCAGCTAATAACCCTTCTGCATGAATTCCGTGACTCATTTGACCTTCCTCAAAAGGCACTGAGTCAAACTAACACCGTCGCTCACACAATCTACACTGGAACGCACCCTCCTTTGCGGCAACGCCCCTACCGCGTATCACCCAAGGAACGAATGTAATTGCAAAGCACGTGGATGATATGCTTTAGCGCGGTGTCATCAAGCCATCTTCTAGCCGCTGGTCTTCACCTGTTGTGCTAGTGAAGAAAAAAGACGGTTCGATTAGATTTTGTGTCGACTACCGGCGACTGAACAAAATTACACGGAAAGATGTCTACCCTCTTCCCCGCATCGACGACGCTATCGATTGCCTACAAGGTGCCGAATTCTTTTCTTCGCTGGACTTACGTTCAGGTTACTGACAGGTTCCGATGGCAGTGTGTGACCATCCGAAAACAGCGTTCGTTACGCCGGATGGCCAATACGAATTCACGGTTATGCCATTCGGTCTGTGCAATGCACCTGCAACGTTTGAACGAATGATGGACAGCGTTTTACGCGGCCTTAAATGGCAGCTATGCTTATGCTACCTTGATGATGTTATCGTATTTTCTCCTGATTTCCCTACCCACGTCGACCATCTGCGCACAATTCTTCAGTGCCTTACTAAGGCAAACCTCCAGCTTAACCTAAAGAAGTGCCTCTTAGGGGCTCGCCAACTTACTATACTTGGTCACGTTGTGTCAAAAGATGGAATTTGCCCCGACCCGGACAAACTTCGAGTCATGGCCAACTTTCCGAAGCCGACTTCACTCAAAGAACTTAGGAGCTTCATCAGCTTGTGCTCGTATTTTCGCCGTTTCGTCCGCAACATTGCATCGATAATAGCCCCACTTACGCATACTGAATGGTCCACCTAATCTTTCAAACTGGACCCCGGTATGTGACGAAGCCTTCCTTACAATGCGCCGCCTACTTACGTCGCCACCCATTCTACGCCATTACGATCCAGGTGCCCCCACTGAAGTGCACACAGACGCCAGTGGCGTTGGTCTGGGAGCCGTACTCGCGCAACGAAAGCCCGGTATTCCAGAGTACGTCGTCGCATATGCAAGCAGCGCACTCACGAAAGCGGAAATGAACTACTCCGTAACTGAAAAAGAATGCCTCGCAATCATTTGGGCATTGAGCAAGTTTCGTCCTTTTTTGTACGGACAGAGTTTCGACGTTGTGACAGACCACCACGCACTTTGTTGATTGGCGTCGCTAAAAGATCCTTCAGGTCGCCTTGGACGTTGGGCTCTTCGCCTAGAATTCGACATTCGTGTCGTCTACCACTCAGGACGAAAACACTCTGATGCGGACGCCCTATCACGATCACCAGTGAGATCCAGCGCAGACCTGCATTCGGACGCCAACTTTCCCATCACTCCCATTTCCGTCTCAAGCATGTCGTCTGGGCAGCGAAAAGACCCATGGATAAAATCTCTCCTCAACATTCTTTCCGACTCCTCATCATCTGCGTACCCACGTGCTCTTCGCCGCCAAGCCACACATTTCGAGATACGTGATGCGCAACTATACCGCAGAAACTACCATGCGGATGGCCGTAAATGGCTCTTGGTTATACCACGCCACATGCGATCTGATGTCTGTGCGTATTTTCACGTCGACCCACAACATGCTCACGTTGGTGTGTTACAAACATATCACCGGATCTGCCAGCGTTACTACTGGCGTGGTATGTACACCTTTGTACAAAAATACATTCGGTCCTGTTCATTATGCCAACGACGAAAGACAGCGGCCCATTCACCCGGATTATTACAGCCTCTACCGTGTCCGGCGCGCCCTTTCGACCACGTTGGAATCGAGTTATATGGTCCCCTTCCGTACACTGCCACTCGAAATCGATGGATCATTGTCGCGGTCGACCATATGACGAGGTGTGCTGAAACAGCTCCACTACCTACGGCTGCTGCACGTGACGTAGCCAATTTCGTCTTGCGACGCTTCGTACTGCGTCATGGGGCACCACGTGAACTGCTGCGTGATCGAGGGCGTGTCTTTTTATCCGAAGTTGTACAACAACTCCTTCGGGCATGCCGCACGGTGCACCGCACCTCTACAGCCTGCCACCCACAGACCAACGGTATAACTGAGCACTTCAACAGAACGCTAGAAGACATGCTCGCCATGTATGTCAATTCCAACCAATCGAACTGGGATGTTATTCTTCCATTTGTGACTTATGCGTACAACACCGCGACGCAGTCAACCACAGCCTTCTCGCCTTTCTTTCTTTTATATGGGCGTGAGCCATGCTCCACCCTTGACACCATTTTGCCGTATCGTCCCGACGTCTCAGAGTTCAAGCCTCTCTCTGAAATTGTGCACCACGCTGAAGAGTGTCGTCAGTTGGCCCGATAATTCACCTTGGACAAGCAAGCACTCGAGAAAGACCGCCACGACCGCGACCAGCAAGTCGAGACTTTCGCCGTGGGCTTGCTCGTCTGGCTCCGACTGCCCTTCCACTCCCGAGGTCTGTCCTCTAAGTTTGGTCCCAAGTTTCACGGTCCTTATCGCGTGGCCGAACGTCGATCTCATGTAACTTACGTGATCGAGCCAGTCACGCCATTTACAGACAGGCGACGCCTTGGTCGTGAGACTGTCCACGTGAGTCGTCTCAAGCTCTATCATGACCCACTCCTACTTTCGTCACCTTGACTTGCCAGGATGGCTCGTCTTCGTCGCCGTGGCATTGTAGAGAGGAAGAAGATTATGTGCCGCAGTGGGTCACGCCTTTAGCGAGAGGAGCCAAGCGCGAGCGTTTGCCCCGAGTGCTGTGATTCCTGAGTCCGTTGCTGACGCCCACTTTCCGAATCAATAGACCTGCTGTGCAAGTATTACTTGTGCCAATAAACCCCGTTACATAGGAAACTTTAATTTTTTTTAATCATACTTCAGCGGGCCACTCTTTGCAACACTTTTTTTGCAATGCGTCAACACTTTTTTGCAATGGCTCCCTTCCATTAGCATATAAGCCAAACATGCTAGTTCGACGCGAGCGTCACGCCCCATTTATATTCAATCCCTATCTCTCTACTTCTCTTCGCTCTGCCTCATTTTACGTTTTTCTGCTCCCCATGATTCAATGAGTTAATGGTAGCGAAGTTTTTTAGACAAGGATCTTTAAATTTCTGCAACACCTTGACAGAAAGCCTAAGGAAAATTTAAGCCTGCGCTGGCGTACGCCTATTAGAGACACGATTCTCCGAGCGCTCTTTTATACTGGTTGTATACTCTATAAGCAGTAAATAAGCAATTTAATATCTCAATTGTTTATTAGTGGGTCAACAAACTTTTGAAACAAATGATTTAATGCGGTTCCAATAGACCTCTATTACGGATAGGACGATCCTCTCCTTTCTAGGCTGTTGCATGGGAGTGCAAAAGCTGACGTCACAGCGTCGGCCCTGCACTTTTTGGGAGTTTACACATGTTAACAACAGCCCTGAGTGGCTCATGGTGGCGCCCAGGGAGCCTTCGTTGAGAAGGTTTATAACAAGCAGTTATGGTTGAGTTCAGCCTTCAACATGTGTTGTTGAAATAGAACAGGCCGACTATTACACAAAAATTCACAGCATATCTATGGAGTGAATGATTGGGAGTGGGGCGAAGCGTCCGTCCGTCCATACATCTGTCTGTCTGTCTGTCTGTCTGTCTGTCTGTCTGTCTGTCTGTCTGTCTGTCTGTCTGTCTGTCTGTCTGTCTGTCTGTCTGTCTGTCTGTCTGTCCGTCCGTCCGTCCGTCCGTCCAATCCTATCGAACTGGAGCACGCATAGGACGGATGGATGTACACTCCTCATCATTCACTCCGTGATATGCTGTGAATTTCTTATTATAAAATCATTTAACGCCATCTAGTGTTATTATTGACAAGGACATTAGAGTAACTGAATATGCTACCTTTACGTCCCATGGGGAGCACATACAGGATGGAAAGGTGGGCTAGTTGGTAATTCATGATTGTTCAGCGAATGAGCGCTCGTTCTGTGTGCCTCCTCTTTGCTTCGTGTCTGTGTTACTCCCGCGCTACCAGTTCGCTGAAAAATCATGAGCACATGCGGTTAATCTAAAGAGCATATAGGCACAATGCCATCTGGTGAGTGATTATTAAAACTAACTAGAAGTGGCTACTACGACCACGGTGGCTAGGACATACAACTACGAGGAAACGACCCTCACCTTAAGGATCTTCGCTCCTAAAACTAGTTCCAGAGAACCTTAGCAGCAACTGTTTGGTGGTCCGGCATGTACGAGCTTGCCCAGTACTACCTGTGTTTGGTTACATACGTAGCGTGCATGTAGGACTGCACAGGGCCTCTAGTTGACCATTTGCACATGTATTTTGTTCGAGCAATGTATGTGTTGTCTTTTTTCTAGCGTTGCTATTTCTAGCGGGGGCACTATAGTATCCGTATACACGAATATTTATGCTATATTTGTCATTATTCCTCCGCCTTCACTAGTGGTAAGTCAATTGTGCCCTTAAAATGAAGTTGACCTTAGATACCTCTTACGAACAATTCGACAGCGTAAGAGGCTGTTAATTAAGGCCCCGATTGCTAGGCTTGAGCGCTAGTGTGTTACTGACGCGAATACGTGAATGATGAAATGTCCTTGCAGTAATTTAAAGTAGTTTCCGGAGAGATACCTTCGAAGTATCGGTGTCCGTCGATCACGTGATGAGCGAAGACTCCTGTTTTATTTCTGTTCTTATTTTGTCGCTCAGGCACCGGTGCTGGAGTGGAACCGTTTCGACTGCTTCCCGGAGAACCCCGACGTTGACTTGAGCACGTGCGAGGACCGCGGATGCTGCTGGGCTGTCACCAACGTTCGCAACGACAAGGACGGCCCTGCCGCCAGGGAGCACTTCAGGTTGGCATACACGAAAGGTGCATTGGCCGTCGGAGATCGCGAGCTACGGGCATTACAGGAAACGAGCGACCAGTTTCGCAGCAGTTGTTTGGAAACTATATGAGCCGATTCATTTAGGATGATAGAAAAGTGAGGGACCAGGCACTCGTACTTTCGATTACTAAAACCTAACAATGAATGCGTACGTCACTATTGTATCTGCAGCGTCTACTTTGTAGACGCTGCAGATACTGTAGACGCTGTACACGCTGTAGATACTGTATAGATACTGTAGACGCTGCAGATACTTTGTAGACGCTGCCCCCCCTCCTTCTCTCGGCCTCCAAGCCACACCATCTCTGTTTCGAACTTCGAACTCAGAATTGACCAGTCTTGCAAAATCAGTGGCTTATGACATCAATATCATACTATGTCTCGCATGGGCACATCTCGCTCTATTAAACTATCATTCGAAGGAGAATCTCTGCCCTCGAATGTCAAGGTGGGCTACTTTCGGCATCCTGTACGACCGTTCATTTCAAGGCAATCCGCTATGCCGCAAATGTTTGAGGTTTGGACATGTGAGCCCCGTGTGTCAGAGCACGATAATTTTCTCGTGCTGCGCCGAACCGCACGCTACAAACTTCTGCGCCGCCACGGTGCTCAAGTACCGCAATTGCCTCGGGCCCCACGACGCTTCGTTATATTACTGCCCCAAGACACAGAAGGAAAAGGACATTCTTAAGCAGATGGCGCGAGACCAGTCGTCTCGTCGGGAAGCTGTTGCTGTAGTCAGAATGCGGCGGTCCTGGTGCCGTAGTGGTTCAAGGGACTCTGCGACTCGTAGTTCACAAGTGCCACAACCTCCTTTGCTTCCTAGGCTATACGTGTCCGCGTCAATTTCTGAGGACAGGACCACACCAGAGCGTATGGACAGTGATAATTGGCCAGCATAACCAAAGATGCAGCCAGAGCCACAACCACAACCACAGTCAAAGCCACAACGCTATCCACAGCAAATTGAACGGTCACAGCAGACCAAGCCAACACTGACTGAGTCAACGACAGTGCTGGTTAACCACGTCATGCCTGAAAAAAACCAGGACATCCCTGCGACGCTGCGATCTGTCATGGACACCATAATTAGGCTTTTGAAAAAGCTAAATACTCCGTCAGCCCAAACGACCCTGACACTGCTGGACGTTGTCAATCCACTGTTTTCAGCGCTTCACTAGTCCCCACGGAGCGCCCATGATCCTCTCCAAGGCCACAATTTCCCTGTCGCATGACGGCATGCTGAAGCTCTGTTGGTAACAAAAGTTCCTGGCTTCAGTGACTGCCTGACTGTGTACTTTTGTGCGTGAGGTGCTCTCCTTCTCTCCCCTCTTTCTCTTTTTAATCCACATCGCCCTGTCACCAGTGCAGGGTAGCCAACCGGGCGCTCATCTGATTAATATCCTTGCCTTCCCTCTTCTTGTTTCTTCCTTTTCGCCAGCCGCTATGCAAGAAGAATTTGCTCTAGCCAAGAGAAAATTCTTACGATGCCAATGACTGCCACTAATATAGAAAGACGCCACACAGACATCGCAGCTCACAGGCAAGGCACCACGTGAAATATTTGCGTGGTCATGATGCACATTACCTCTGCTCTCCCCAGTCACATCATCGAATGAATTTAGCTTACCAACGCGTGCTGTTTTTGCACATGCTGAAAGTGAATTAGTACACATCGAGGTATCTACGGAAAACTTATTTCACATTAAGTGTATTCGAGTGGCTGAATAGGTGTTTTCTATGTATTATGCGAACGAAATAGTTGGTGTTTCTAATTTGCCTTCCTGTGTAGAGTTGTTTCATTCTTTGAACCTTGTGAAACGTCACAAAAGAACTACCGTGACCCCGTTTTCTCTTCGTTTCAATAGCCTGTGTCCAACAAATAATCAAGTCCTCGATTAGTTTTCCTAATTTGGTTAAATAATTCCGTTTATTTGTTCGTTCATCGAAGTGACAAATGCGCCACAAATGTTAACTAGTTGGCACTTGTCGAAACTTTGGTTTTGAATACATTAATTTTTTGACAAGTATATTGCACACATAATTTCTTTTCGTGCTTGAAGTGAGTTGTGGTTATGAATATTAAGTTCTCTTACCTGGGCATCTGGTCAAATCTGCATGCTGGACGACTCCGACGCCATACTTATCACACTAAGGAATATGAAGCTAGTGATTATCAGCATCTTCATTTTTCGTCGGGGTTCTCACATGACAGCACTCAAAGTATCGCCTCTCGAATCGCAAGATCGCTGGCTGCGACGTGAGCAAAGCTCGCTAACACAGACATTGCCACACCGCCGACAACTAAACGTGGCGCTACATTTTATTTTATAGCTTTCAGCTTTTCTGACTGCTGCGCACCTTATAGGCTATTTGTACGTGCGTGCTTATCGACTTCCAACCCTTTACTAACACAGAGCAATGACCTATACCACATGCCATTAAGACAAGGCAGACTGTATACAATATACAATAAACAGAGTTGCGAGTTGGCGCCCGTCTGTAATGTCGCCTTTCTCTTTTCGTCTATTGTGTGCGTGCCAACACGTTTCCAATAAAAGCCTTGGGAAACCATGTGGCAACTTTAGACCAGGTGCGGTGAACCGCTGTAAGCAGTGGAGCAATGGTTAAAGTGGCTCATTCTCCACCTTTCAGCGGAGCTTTAAAACTTACTTTGGTGGCGGCGTCGCTAGCGAAAAATCAGGCGCCGGCAAGCACACAGAAATACGGCTCTAGATGGTGGCTTGTCACATGCATACTTGTACGAGCCGTTTTGCAATGATTGATGTTCTCTCGAGCGTAGGATTGTCGGCAAGCAGTTGTTTCTAATAGGGAAATATGATCTTTCGTCGAGGTGACTTGCTATTTCATGTTTGTCTGGACAAGAACACCTGACCGTCGTTGTTGCCCGTAGCAACTGAAGCGTTGCTCTGTTTAACAAATGAACGAATGTCCAATGTCTGTAATGAAAGGGGGAAACAGGAGGGAGCTCTGCGCAATGCGAAAGAAACAAAGGGACAGTACATCATGCATGTACATGCCAAGATTCCATTGCCATTAGTTCACCGATGGGATACATTTTTATCTCGGGACCATTCCGTCGACTATCCTGCCTCGTTCTTCGCATTGCTCTTGCAGGGCACATCGTGCTATCTTCTGACACATTTTCTACCAAGAGTGCACAATTGCTTATATGGCTGCAGAGACCATGTGCCCAAGTGCATACTGCCACTCAACTCTGGCTACCGGATAGCGGGCCCCGAGGAGTCCCTGTTCGCTGGCTACGAGGTGCCACTGCTGAGGATCCCGTCCCCTTCTCGGTACGGAGACGATATCACGCACCTCAAGGTGCGCGTCCATATGCAGACGCCATACCGCCTAAGGGTCAAGGTACGTGCTTCGATTTTCTTTGAATCGGTTGGATGGTAGCGTAGAGCTTAGTGCTTCCCACCTGTGCGATTGTCTAAAAGCGCCTCATTAGGTTGTATAGTATCCGCCAGAGAGACTCGCAAAACACTAGAATGGATGGGAACAGATCTTTCATTGATTTAAGACGCTTACAGGTGCTATTACTGGTATACGTCTTCATTCGTAAACTACACCTCCCTTTTTTGCAGCACGTAGACTTAAGGCAGCGCGCCGTGTGGTATAGTTAGCACTAAAGCTTGCCATCATCACAAAAAAGAACAGTGTGAGGAAATAAAGAAAAGTAAAATAATAGCCACGAAAATGACAGGCCAGGTTAATGATGATAATTCCAGTTCACTCTGCCCAACGCTACAAAAAGCTTAAAGAGCTCCGCCCTTAGAAAGTGTTGACTACTAAATGTCAGTAGCACGGGCTGGATTTTTTGCTAAGCGTTTTGAGAAGCAGACACTGTTTGCCGCATTTACAACAACGTTGTGCACGTATGCAGATCTACGACTCTTCCGAGCAGCGCTACGAGGTCCCGGACCCCGTGATCCCCGTCGAGATGGACCTCGGATCTCCTCTCGTTCACGAAGGGGACGTGCAGATGTACGCCACCAGCTACAGCCTGGGCAGCGACCCATTCAGTTTCCAAGTGCGACGAACCAAGACGGGTACCGTCATGTGAGCAGAAGCTGAGTGCTCCCTGTGTCTGAACTAAGTATCGGACGCTTTAAGTTGATAGCAGTTCTACGTGCCACAAGCGTAGGGTTTGCTCTTGCTATTCGTTTCTGGAGTCAGCGCGTCATGCTTGTGTTGCGGAGCCATGTCGTTCATCGTAAATTGAGAGAGTGTGTGCCATCCTAACGGAATGAACAGAGGGTTGATGCACAAAACAAAAGCAGGAAGGAAAATGAACATAGCTCGTGCCGCTTTATACGAAGGTGTGCATTCACATTAAATTCGTTCACTGAGGTGCATTGACTCGGCGGACTGCATTAATTTACGCATAGCTTTCCGCGGTTTGCGACACACGTGGCGGCCGTTCGAGTGCACTAATGGAACCGAGAATGATATTGAAATCAGGTGACCCAACATTATACACTGTGGGAAGCTCTGGTCGCCATAGTGTCGACTTGAGCTGAAGAGATGATTAGACTACTCACTTGCGGAGCGCCATTATATAAATGACTGCGCATTCACGCATGCGAGAAGCCACTTAGGTGAGTGATGGCTAACGGACTACTGGTTTTGTAGGTCACTGCTACACTAATATGCTGATATATAGCTTTTTCGCATAATATCTACACATAAATTCAGTTATTACAACATATGCAAAAAGTCTTCAGTGTTATCAAGCCAGAGAATTTGTCGAACAAAGCTTGCAAGGTTGTGCACGGTGTCGTATTTTTAAAATATCATGCGCTACACAGCAATAACAATGGTAACAATACCTGTCAACTTACCACCCGGCCTTGAGTGCTAAACTTTAAAATTAATGGGCGAAACTAGAAAATCCGCGTTGCAAGCGGTATGTTTCTTCATGACATCATATTTCACTCACTCATTCCCTCACTCACTCACTCACTTACTTATTTATTTACTTATTCACTTATTTACTTATTCACTTAATTATGCAATTACTTACTCTTTTCGTGTGGCCGTTACAGCTTCGACACAGGCGTTGGTGCGCTGGTGTTCTCGCACCAGTTCCTGCAGATTTCGGCCCGTTTGCCCAGCAGCCTCGTGTATGGTCTTGGGGAACACGTGCACGACCATTTCAAGCACGACATGAATTGGAGGACGTGGGCCATATTCAACAGGGACGCCTTCCCTGAGGTACGAACAGCAATGGACCGAATGAAACTAGCAACGCAAACGCCTTGCCATATCCTACACCAGTAGGTTGTCTGCAGCTGTCGTATTGACCAGTTGCTGGGAGTGGGCAAGTTAAAGTATACTTGCAGATAGTTTAGATTGGCTTCGTTTACCGAATAAACTTTCGGTAGATTTCGTTTACAAAGTAGCAAGAACTGATGACGCCACTTCCTATATTTTCTGTTTAAATTTATTTGTGTGTAAGTCCCACATGTTTACTTAAATATGAATTAGAAAGTCCTGTGAGAAAATGTGTTTTATGCACTAGTAAATTAAAGCAATGCCAATGGGGGACGTATAGAAAAAAAAATGTGGTACAAACTGCGAATACTTTTATAAAATATATCCAGCCAAAAAATGAACGAACATGGGAAACAGAGAAGACAGAAAAGCGGCTAGACTGGCAACTGTTTATTCACGAACGTGTGGCTCAAGTATAACACTCATGGAGTCTCATGGTCGTGTTACAACCTGCAAAACGCTGGCTTTCCCAGTTCTGTATTGTCGGCTGTATCAGAAGTTTTGCTAAAAAAGAGGAAAGGAAAACACATACACACATAAGCTTGGCCACAGCCAAGGAGACCAAAAGTTGTTCCCTATACGCACCGTGTTGCGCATGGACCGAAAAAAAGTTGCTGTCAGGTATGACGTGCCCGTGGTGTTTTCCGCTCCAAAGAAACTGTGTGGTTTATGTGCACGCATCGCCCAAAAGAAGCCACAGCGCAAGGCGAAGCATGGGAAGATTTTGGTGATGTGTTGTTGGCGTGGTGTATGAAATACCACTGATTTGCGGGATGGTTTACATAAGCCAAACGGGTCCTTGTGTGAATATTAGGGCAATGGAACATCTTGAATTGTTAGAGAAAGGAACGGGCTTAAACAGTGTAACTGTAAGCCAATACTGAACAAAATCAAGATTTTGGGCAGAAGCCATGAAAAAATGGCATGTGTAATACTTGAATAATTTCACATTGCAAAGGATGGTGAGACATGTTGCAGTGATAGCTCTGTGGTGTTGAGCAAGAAGGAGGAAGATTTCTTTGAATCTTTTCTGCAATCTTCAATGAATAAAAATGCGAAGATTACATACAGTTAATGTACGTGAGTTTATTGTACTTTGCGTTTTCGTAAAAAGATTATAACATGACCATGTGACCACATGAGTGTATATAATTCAGGCTCGCGTTCACGAATAAACAGTTCGTAGTGTAGCCGCTTTCCTGCCTTCTTCTCCTTTTCCTCTGTTAGTTCATTTTTTTTTGGCTGGGTGTATTTTCTTGATGCAATGCATCAACTAGCCCAACAACGAGGGTTATTAAAAACTGACAATAGTCGAAACTAAAAAGTGCAGGTACAAGATCACTGAATAGAACATGTTACAACAGAGCAAACTATAAATGTATAATAAATACAGAATGCCCGAGCGAAAAACAAAAAAAAAACAAAGAGAAGGCGTGGTTGTAAGTACCGTGAAATAAATTTGAACTACGTTCTGATCGGTGACCTGCACGCGTAGTTCTTATGAAGGGATTTAACCAGAGAACGATTTCGTGCTGCTAATGACAAATGGTCTTTCACAGGACTACTCGAATCTCTACGGCTCGCACCCGATGTACATGTGCATCGAGAAGGACAACAGCGCTCACGCCGTGCTTTTGCTCAACAGCAACGCCATGGGTAAGCACTCATTTATGACCATGAATTGCCTATTTTGCTCTATCCTAATGACAAAGCTTACTACCTCAAATGTAGAAGGCACACCTCATAGCCAATATACTGCATTTCTCAAGAGCATCGTTTAGCTTTGTTAACTTTTCATTTAACGTGGAACATCGTGTATTGTGGAAGGAGACAATTGCCTATTAGTGGCGAAGCGTGCGAAGGTGTCCCACGGCACTGCCACGGCGTGTCTGATGCGTGATGTCGGTGATTTGTGACCACGACCTCCGCGAATGGCGCAAGCAACGCGCCGTTCCGCGTTGCTGAAGCTAGTCGTGGAGGCCATGTTTGTGACACCACATGGCCATATTACAATGTTTTCAAATGTAAGGAGCAGTTCTACTCAACAAGCCCGATGCCTTGAATACCGGCTTGACTTCTAGTTCGTATTGAATATCGTCGCAATGAATAATATGGCCGAAACTACGATACAAGTGCCATACCACAGGTATTATTATTGGTTGTATATTCGGATTTGCAAGGCACAGTAATAAAATTAAGGAGACTTCAGCTACCTGAGTGATGCGAGTAAATAAGTTAAAAACATATTTATGCAATTACTTTTTAGCGACAGTTGAGTCTTTTGAAGGGAAGACAACCTTCACTACACTAACGTGTGGCAACGCAGAGTTTTCTATATTCGTTTATTCCAGCGTAATATATGAGACCTATAATGTTGAAATCCACAGAGATTCAGCTACAACCAACCCCAGCTGTGACGTTCAGGACCACTGGTGGTGTCCTTGATTTTTATTTTTTCATGGGACCCACTCCCGAAGAAGTTGTCAGGCAATACACCGAGGTGAGTGCTCGACCGCGCTTGCACCGTTGTGTCATCCGCCCCTATACACTATTTTGTTGGCATGGCTCTAATCCTGCTGCTGTGAACGATCTGCCCTGCCTTTTACTCTTGTAAACTGCTGCAGAATATGCCCAGTTAACAGACATATTGAAATGGATGCAGAAGTTGACGAATTACACCATAATTTTACGGAATTTAGTGGCTTTCCTCGATTCGTAACAATCCCACGAATCACTATAAGAATCAGAGTATATAGCAAGGCGCCAGGTTTCTTACCGTAAAACGGGGGAAGAAATGAGAGGGCGAAAACCAAACGTTCACAAGCCACCCACAAGGCAGTCGAAGCCCTCTTGCACTTTCTGAGGACTACGGGCCTATGTGAACGCCTTTCACTTTTGCATAGTACCACAGCTGCATTCGCGTCAGCCCATGTGCTGGCAATTTTTTCCCGTTTCCTGTCGTTCCCCTCTTTCTCTCATCTTTATACTCCCCTTTTCTATTCCCCCAGGGTATACGGTAGCGAACGGGGAATGTGCCTGGCTAACCTTCCTGCCTGCTCTATCGTTGTTCTTCATTCCTTCATTTCTTCTAGAAAGAGTGACTGAAGTTGTTTTGTTTTACGAGCCATTTCTATTGCTATATCTTTTTGGTGAGTTTGTTCGATGGGCTCTGTATTGTAGGCAGTGGGCCGTCCGATGATGCCGCCGTATTGGGCACTCGGATTCCACCTGGGCCGCTGGGGTTATCGCACCACCGACTATGTGCGAGACACACAGAAAAAAATGCGTGACATGAACATGCCGCAAGTGAGTTTTCACTCTTTTTTATATTAAACGTCACCGATTTCTTGCGAATGCCGTGCTAGAAATTGATTCGGAAATGCAGATTACGATATAAAATTTTATTACAGAAAACTGCAGCTTACGTTTCTACTTGTGTGTGTATGTGTGTTTGATGGCGAATTTCAATCACTTAGGAATTTGTAAATGTATATTTAATTATTACATGTGCACACGTTTGTGGATTAAATTCAAAAGAGCAATTCATGACGTGCATCGTTTGGTGAATTTACTCATGAGTCGTGCCACTCGGACTCGCTGAGAGTCAGATCGAGCCATGGTTCCGAATCTGAGTTAGTTCGGGTGAGTAGTGAGTACATATTGGTGAGTATGAGTTCAAGTGAGTCCGGTTGAAGAAAACTTCCGTGTGGGCAAGTCCATGTGAGTTTGGCTCTGTAAAGTTTCGGCGAGTCTGAGTACGAGTGAGTTCAATGCGCAAGATACATTTCTTGAACGAGTCTGAGGGAGTTCCGCTTTTTTTTCCGACCTATGGTACTGTCTGCTCATCTTTAGCCTTACTGTCAGTCTTAGCTGTTTCACGTTTATACTCAAGTCTACCCGCAGATATTCTAAAATATTGTCGTTCATAGACCATTTCAATATTCATTGATCAGAGGAGCCAATTACGTACACTCTAAAAAAAGAGCGAGTAAAAAGGGTGTCTTTTTGTCCCACAACAAAAATCGTCATCTATATTGCGTTCCATCCTTGCGCTATCGCTCCGAGCCCGGTACATTCCGGTGACGATCGACATGCCCATTATCAGGGTTACATTGCATTCTTGGTAGGAAAGTGGCCAGCGCCAAGTTTTCAAGAAAGGAAGCGCACGCAAGCCTGATGGCGATTATTGTTGTGGGACCAAAAGACACCCTTTTTACTCGATATTTTTGTAGAGTGTAGGGGGATGCCTTCACCTACTCTTATAGCCTACTATTCCGAAGAAGTTCCTGATAACTATATCTTATCTTGCCATCTCTTTTAAAAAGAGTGACCGTACTGGTTTGCGAGAACTTCCGAAGGTATACTAGATCAACCGATGCCTAGAAGAGCGCCGAATATGTGCGATGTTGGTGTTAAAGAGCATTGACACCATGGTAGAAAAAGCTAAATCTAGGCTAACAGACTATAGAGTCGGTCCACCCAGACTCATTCAGGTACTGATCGAGCCGTGGGTCTGAGTCTTTGTGACTCCAGGTGATTGATTTTTTCGTGAGTGTCCCTCCATCCCGACCATAGCCAAACGTCGGAAACTTTACACTGCACCTCAACAGGTGTACCAATGCTGTAAAACGCCTCAATTAAGGGGAATTAAGGGGCAGCAAAGCAGCCTTGTGGTTATTGCTACTCGTCTATAGTTTTGAAATGCTCCATCTAACTTATGAAACTGCCATGCTCTCATTACCAGGACGTGGCTCACGTGGACAAGGACATTCTGTACAAGCAGCGGTTGTTCACCTTGGACCAGAACAACTTCGCCAAGCTTCCAGACCTCGTTAAGGACTTGCACGGCCGTGGCCAGCGCTTCACCGTCGTCATGGAGCCAGGAGTGGCTGTACTGCGTGGAGAACCCGGTCCTTACGTTCCACTGGAGAGTGGAGAGAGGCTTGGAGTGTTCGTCAACGACACTTGGGGAACGCAGCCAATACAGGGCTTGGTGAGGTGTCCTTTATCACCTTAATCGGTTATCTCACTTGATTCTGTCTCTTATCATATTTCATGCTTGTTATCTTTGCGCTGTGCTCACTGGAAATTGATGCAAAGCTTCGGGCCGAGCACAGGAGTGGGCAGGGCTCCCCATCAGCGGGGCCGATGGTTCATTGAAATGCCTCCCCCCTCCACTTACTAAGTCACTGTATGGGGTAGATTTTTTACTCCCCCCTTCCCCTCTCACTAGGGAGGGCGACCCCCCACTTGCTACACCCATGCGTGCACCTATGGTGCTAAGAACGACTTACACGACAAAACGACTGTGAGCTCGCTTCACCGTGTCTCTGCGGTGCCTAACGTGCCCATGTGGTGGATAAACACGCCCTAGTGGCAAACTCTGTTATGGCGTCATTTGAATTGTTTTCTAGTCATAGACTTAAAAGGGCGCTCTAACACTTTTCATGACCTCGTAGTTTGACTTGTTTTTTCCAGCTGGCTGCCTACACTGAAGGCTTAAGAGATAAGTGCCGCAAGGACGGTGGCAACTGGGGGCACATAGCGAAAGTTTTTCAGCGTAGAAATATCAAAATACAATAGATAAATAATTACCCTCAACTCGAATTTCGCGGGCGCTCCTGACCTTGTTTCCCTCACACTATGATGTCGGAAGGCGGTGCAATGAACTTTACTGAAAGCCCTACCGTACAGGAAGCTCGCATGACATATTGCCCGTAATGCCCAGAACCACGTGTCGATGATAAAAAATAATAAACATGTGCGAAAATAAACATGTGCGAAACGAGCCAGCCGTCACCCCCGGAAAGTCTTTTCAGGCCTGCGCCCAGCAATCTGACGTCAGTTCCGCCCGGTCGATTCTCGGGGAAGCCTCAGCGGCAGCGAGCGCAGCGCGGGCGGCGCGGGTCAGTTCGGCGGCGTGGTGTTGTCGGTGTTTCACGTTTGTTGCTTTCCGTTGTTCTTTTGCGGCAATTTCGTTTCCGTGCGTGATGCTGGAGTGATGCGACAATGCCGAATAAGCGTTGTGTACCCGGATGCACCGGCAACTACAAAACAGGAAAGAAGATACAAGTGTTTTCCTTCCCTAAAGACGCCTACGCTCTCAAACAATGGCTACACGCCATTACTAGGAAGGACTTCGTGCCGACTTCGTGCACTAAGGTAAGAATTTGAGATGCTCCTGTTCTTAGCTTTTCGTTGCTTGTTTGGGTAGAAATCACCTATGATGGGAAATACTTGAGCGTGTGGCCGCCGGGCCTCGCGAAGCGCTGACGCCAGCAGTTGATGAGAATCGCCCAGAAAGGCATGTTCGCAGCAAGGATGGTCAGCTGCGCTTTGTTCACTAACAGTGCCGTGGTGTCGTCCATTCTTGCAAGCTCTCGGTGGAAGCGCTTCGTGGAGTGCAGTGACATCACGCTCCCGTGTTTCCTTTCATGTTGTTTGTACCGCTTAGCGCAGCGCTTTTATTTAGATGCTTGCGAAACGTAGGTAGACTTTGTTTTAGCTACACGGACTGTAAACGCGGTCATGCAAATGGGAGCACATTTTTTTCTTTTGAGAAGTGGCGTCTCAGACGTTCTTGAAACGTTTGTGCAGGTGTGCGTGGATCATTTCGACGCTTCATGCGTCGAGAAGACGACATCGTAGACGGATCCAAGGACAGGGAGAGTTATTGAAGTTGCACTCCCAGTACCACGGTTGCGTCCTGGATCCGTCCCAACGGTATTTCCCGGCTGTCCGTCCTACCTATCAGTACGAGACCAGAGCACGAGAGAAACCCTTGACGCCAAGAGGAGCTGACAAGAAGCCTCCCAACTCGCCCGTGCTGCAGAAGAGTCGCTGGCGTCATATGAAGCGGAGCAAGAACGAGACTGGTTTTCGTCCCTCGAAGAACTAAGGGCTCGCCTGCAAGGGGCGTCAGTGTCTCCGAAGTGGACTGTGATTCATAAAGAAGAGTGCTCCATGTTTTTGAACATTATCGACTTTCGTGAACCTTGTTTGAATGCGTCATCGACCGTGTTTGCAAACCTTGAAGTCTTTGCCTGCTATCAAGGTTCACCAATCAAGAACCTTGGCAGCGCTGTTGTACCAGACTCAGTTCAAAAAGTAAGTTCCTTGATGGAAATTTTGAACAACCTGTCGATGCTGTCTGAGGAGCGCTGCACTTGTCGCCACCTGGCTCAAGCAATACATTCCCTCCTGGACAAATTGGAAGCCAGCATTGATGAAGGCAAGAAAGAGACGGTGAACTTTATGAAGGAGCAGCTACTACTCCTTTCTGCAGAGCGCATTCAGTATAGCGCACAGGTGGTGGTCTTTGCATGCATATTGCGTACAATATCACCACATGCCTACAAGTTCCTGAGAAGCACAGGTACACTAACTTTGCCCCACCCAAGCACTATTAGAAATGTGTGCTCGTCTATTCAAATGTGCCCACAAGTTGATTCTTCTGACGACACTTTTCTTCAGTATGTGTCTCAGAGATTCAAACATCTGCAGCCACATGAACACACTGTGACGCTGATGCTTGACGAGATTCATATCAAACCTTGTTTAGATTACAAAGGTGGGAACATATGTGGTGCAGCAGTTAACTCCAACGAAGCGGCCACATCGGTGCACGTGTTTATGATACAAAGTTTGCTGAACGCATTCAAGGAGGTGGCGCACATTCTTCCGGTAAAAACCTTACAGGGTGAAGATCTTCATTGCATGCTGAAGAAGGTGATCTTGAGCTTAGAAGAAATTGGATACAGGGTCATAGCCGTTGTCTGTGACAATAACTCGCTGAACAGGAAGGCAATGAAGATGTTTCTGCCACAACCAAAGCTAAGCCCTGTTTACCCGCATCCGGCAGACCCAGATCGGCCGTTATTTTACGTGGTGGATGCTGTACATCTATTTAAATGCATAAGAAATAACTGGCTCAACCAAAAAAATGCTGGAACTTGCTTTTTCTACCCACGCTTCAAGCTTTCGAACAATGAAGTTCATCCCGAATGCAAGATGACTGCTTCATTTAAGCATTTGAGAAATTTGCATAAAGAGGAGTCACACCTGCTTCTGAAGTCTGGGTATGGCTTGACGTCAAAAGCTCTAAATCCAAGCAGCTTTGAACGACAGGACGTCAAACTCGTACTGCAGGTTTTTATTCCGCACGTAGCCGAAGCCCTGGCCGCTCGCAAGGGTCATACTGATTTTCAACATGCTACAGCAACTGCTGAGTTCATCAAAATAATTCTTCGTTGGCGGAGCATTGTCAATGTAAAGACACCTAGTAAGGGCTTCCATCACCGTAATGTTTACGAAGAGCCCATGTCAAACCACACAGATGACCCAAAGGCAAGCTTTCTAAGCGCTTTTATCACATGGCTCGATGTGTGGGAATTTTATAGACACGACACCGGAGTACTTACCCAGGAGACATTGAGTGCCTTGAGGCTCTCTGCTCAATTTCTTTTGGCGTTGGTGAAGTACTTCGTTAGTGAGCTTCACTTTAAGTACATTCTGCTAGGGAAAGTCCAGACGGATCCCCTCGAGAGTCGCTTTGGACAGTACAGGCAAATGGCTGGTGGGCAGTATCACATATCTGTTCGCCAGCTTTGCGAAACCGAGGGAAGGATTCGCCTTCAAAATGCCCTTCCAAGGATGAGCAACGATGATCTCAGAGGCATCGAAGAGACGGACAGTGCCAGGGATGCGGGCACTTCTTTTAGTGTTCATGTTAGCGATGCTGACCTTGATGAGCTCGGAGCACAAATGCCGGTGATTGGTTATGTTGGTGGGTATTGTGCACACGCTGCAATGAAAGTTCTCAAGTGTGAAAGCTGCCAGAGGCAGTTGGTCGTTACCGGAAATACGGCCGAAACAGGAGAGGACACCCATTCTTTAATCGCACAACTGGATAGGGGTGGCCTCAAATTTCCTTCTGCTCTTGTAATCGCAGTAGTTATGTACACGGAGGTTGTAGTTAGAAAGCTCATGACGGAAAGTACCTATACCCAGTTTCTCCATGGGCCGAACCAAAAGAATGTCGTTCGGCAACTTACACTGGACTCTCTGCCAAGGCTTGAGGACATAGATACGTGTGAAAACGGGCACACCTACGAGCTCCTCATCACATTGGTTGAAAACTGTGCAGCAAATATAATGCTCAACAGCTTGTTCAAGCAAAGGAACGATTTTTTACTCATTGAAAAAGATCAGAAGGCGAAAAATAGAAAGGCCCGAATTTTTCTTGGAAAGTAATTTTCCAAGCGTCGCGTCTTTCTCTTCACATTTATTCTTGTCAAACTGCACTGAGTGTATTTGATTGCATAGTCATGACTTGATTTCCTTGGCATACTTCTGCCTTATGTAAAATGAGCCTTGTTTCCAGTATTGTATCTCTTTATAAGTTGTTAGCTTTTAAAAGTGCTGTACTCTTTTATCGTTTTTTTAACTCGAACTGCCTCGGTGCCTACTGTAGCAGCTGTACAGTCCGTTTTGGTACCTGAGCTGTGTACACTTTCCTTGTGCACTCTGTGTACAGACATGTTGTGCACTGTGATTTGTTTTTTCTTAGATTTTTGTTTGATTTTTTTCCCTAGGACATGCACCTACCTGTGGCAGTACAATTACTTTTCTTTGTCATTTATCATGCTGTACACAATTTAGTCACCAGTGTTCTTATGTATTGTATTTTTTTGCAAGTGTTTGAACCTGATGCCTTGTGTTGCTACTGCTACTATGATAAACGAATGGTATGTTTTCCTCTAACCTACAATTTAAATGAAAGTGTGCTTTTTATGTTCCAAAGCTCGGGGATGTTTTTGCTGTTACAATCTGTTTTGTTTTCTCAGTTTTATGGGGCAAGATATTGTGTTTTGTACTTTTGGCATATTTTCAGCATTAAGGGCAACATCTTGTGTTGCCTGTCGTCTGCCTGGACCGAGAACAATGCGCACTGTGATATTTGTACAGACGGCGTCTGGCTGTGATAAATAAATATGCATTATTCCATTCACGATATTAATTATTTCTTCATACCTTGATAAGTTCCCCCGCCGCGGTGGCTCAGTGGCTAAGGCGTTGCGCTGCTGAGCACTAGGGCGCGGTTTCGATACCCGGCTGCGGCGGCCGCATTTCTGATGGAGGCGAAAAGCAAAAACGCCCGTGTGTACGAGATTTCGGCACACAATAAAGATTTCCAGGTAGTCAAACTTAATCCTGAGCCCTCCCCTACGGCGTGCTTCATCGCCTGCATTGCGTCGGCGCGTTAAACCATACAATCAATCGATACCTTGATAAATCGTGCGGACATGGTGTCAAGGAACCTCGCCTGAGTCGGTAGGCGTGAAGGGCGCGCGCGGCAAGCGCTCGCGGCTGGCGCAGCCACCCAGCGAAGGGCGGCCGGCGCGATGTGGCGTCGTCGACGTAGCTTTACTGATTTTTGTAGCTTTGTAGCTTTACTGATTTTTTTTTGCGATTGCGTCTATATGTCAACGCTCTTACAGTTTTTTTATTTTAGTTTCTTTAAACAACGGCGCCTGGAGCGTTCCTGGCGCGTTTCGTCCAAAACCATGGCGTGCGGCGCAATCTTTGACCAGCTTTGCAGTTTTCAAGCTGAGAAATTCGGATAACATTATTCCCCTCAGCTTTGAGTGAAAAATCATGCTAACGAAAAAAAAATCTAATAGTGATTCCTATTTTGATGCAACACCGCGATTACATTTAACGTTGCATTTATCCAATGATATGGTGGCATCCTTCCGGCATCATTTCCGCTTGCAATAATTTTAACAAGCGCCACTACGAGTTATGCGGTCAGCACCGATGTTTTCAAGCGTTAGAGGGCCCCTTTGAATGTACATATGGTAGGTTGTGTGTGCACAAAGAGCATTTAGGGAGTCCTCACGCTTTATTATTTAATAATCACTGTCGCAGCTCAAGAAACAGTGCAGGAATGCTTGCCGTGATTCTTCTCCACTTAGAATAAAAAGCCACAGTTACGCCGTAGGGGCAAAGCTACAAATACGGTAGCAACGAACTGAAAATTTGTATAAAGTAAGACTAACAGCTAACTCCGTTACAGCATTCGACGTGGCATAACTCAGCACAACGCTGGCGTAAGAAAACGCTGCCGCTGCAGCAAGCGAAGCGACCTTTGGGCTACCAATCGCTTCAACAGAAACTGTACGGCGAGAACACATTACATACAGAGATACGAGCCGTCTGCTTATCCCTGTCAAGATAGGCCACACGATATTACGCCCCGACGCTCAATGTACGCAGTTCCTGCCGGGTCCGCGCAACTACAGCTCAGGCGCCCACTATGTGCGTTTTCTGCGTCGGGACAAGGCTGATGCGCTTCCTATCCGCTTGAGTCGTGGCCATCGAGTGCCCTTTCATGTTTTCGCTTGCACGTCAAACATACGACACGCGGGGATACCTTATCAAGATTGGACTTTATACAAAACCTCACAGCGACTCCGACAGCAAAAATGCGCCATGAGTATCAATATAAATGGCGCCGCAATAATACTGGCACAAGAACTGCGCCGCTGAAAATATGATCAAACACCACCAGCATTTCAGATAGACGTTCTAACATTTGACAACACCAGCGGCACAGTTTTGCGATATTTTAAACAGCTTTTCTGTAATTATCGTTTTCACAACATCACCCCTGTTCTACTTTTTTTACTCGCAGGGTTGGCCAGGTAATATGATGTTTCCAGACTTCGGGAATCCTGTGACTCAAGCATGGTGGTCGGAGCAACTACGTGAATTTCACCAAATCGTGCCTTTCGATGGTCTCTGGATTGTAAGAATACCCACCTGCTATTCCACGAATGTAACACAAAGTTTCTTGTAAGGATTTGCACCACTTTTCTCAGCAAGGTCAGAAAACGCTGCTGATGGTTATATTCCAGGCTCCTGAGAATACGCCAGCCATACATTATAGCCCAGCACGCGGCCAGGAATTCACAATTAATTTTCCGTCAGGTAGAAATTGCTCCCCTATTTTTGTACCAATGAGGCCTTACACCCTAATGACCATGCCACACGCCGAAATTCACAGCCATTGCCTGATTAAGCATCGGGAGCTACATAGTTACCAAAGCCGCCACGGGAGGACGCTGTGCACACAAGCTCGCAATCGCACTGAATGTAAACCACACGTTTGAAAAAAAAACAGAAAAAAAGTGCTCAAGGTGATAATTAATGCGTGACGTAACTTCTTTCCTTCTGCCAACCTTCTTTGCCTGGCTCCGCGCGCTCGTCGGGACGAGAGAATAGAGGGAGTAATTGCAGCGTGCGGCAAATCTGTACTTGATGGATTGTAAAACTTCTTGCAGTGGTCGATTCGTGAGGCAATAAACTTCTTTTGTGAGACAAATCGATGGTTAATTGGAAATGTGTTACATGCATTTTAAAGCGAATGGTATGCTCTTGTTACCATGACAGCTTTTTGAATGTATCGGAATAACGCCGTAGGTCGGGATCAACTTGAAAGTTGATATTTCGTCTCCGCACGCATAAAGACAAGAGTTAGCGCCAGTTTAGAGATATACATTTTGAGATGTTCTGTATCAGTAACTGTCGCTTCTGGTAAACTGAGAGCTGAATGATTAGCAAGCATACGTTCGCCTACATGCTACTCTATAGGAAGAAGGGAGGACGGAGAAAAGGCCTTAGAAGAATGTGGGCAGCACATTTCACAGAGAGAGAGAGAGAAACATAAAAGACAGGTATGAAATACGTAGGTCAGTCAGAAGCTTGAAAGCTTAGGTGACCTGATAGGACGTGATTAAAAAAAGGTTGCACAGCGCTACCTACGGTTTTCTTTTTCTTACTTTTTTGTGTAGTAAACTTCAGCATAAAGTCAAGGCATTGTCCTGTATTTTTTGTCCTGTCATCGTTCGCCGGCACAGTGAAGCTTCCTCTTCGGGTCATCTCTTCTTTTAAGAAATGTGTTCAGTGCAAAACAGAAAATGATCACCTTGATTAAAAAAAACCTTTTTTTTGTCCCCCAGGAAGCTGGAGGAATTAGTTATAGCATTTTGTTTTTGTTTTCGCAGACTGGTAATGAGCCGTCTAACTACGCCAATGGTTCGGTCAACGGATGTCTCCAGGACAATCTCAATCAACCACCATACAAACCAAGTAAGGGAACTGTACTCTTACTTCTTTTACCATAAGAAAGAAGACATGACAATACTCAATAATGGCTGGAGCTATGCCTTTTAAGAAGTTTCCTTAGTCTCTTCACAGCCCCATTTGGCAAAAGAAAATGGCAGCATATCCACGGAGTGAATGATGGATAGTGGGGCGAAGAATCCGTCCGTCCATTTGTTCTTGCTTCCGTCCATCCATGCATGTGTCTATGTGGCCGCCCGTGCATCCATCCGCCCGTCCGTGCGTGCATCTGTTCGTGCATCCGAACGTTCATCTGTGCATCCGTTCCTGCTTTCGTCCATGCATCCGCTCCTGCGTCCGTCCATGTGTCCATCCGTCCGTGCAGCCATCCGTGCATCCATCCATGCACCTGTCTGTGTGTCCGTTCGTCCACTTATTCAACACTCCAAGTACCACCATCTCGCATCTTTTCATCATATATTCCTCATATAGAAGCACCACCATCCAGCGGACTTTCCAAGGACTGAACGAGGGGAGGCACATGCACACTTTTTTACGGCTTGCGCTTCGTGTCTACTTCGCACCTTTAAACACCTCGAGTTCATGGTATATACTAGTTCACTGTATTCATGGCACTGCGGCCCAACGCTCGCTAAACCTTGCTAAAACCTAGGAGGTTACGCCCAGCGAGTATAACCTAGCAACCTTTTCTTGTCTTCTGTGCATTGTTGAACAATAAAAAATTCGCAGCGTGCGCGTTAACTAAAAGCCGAATTCTGTCTCTCATCCCCCCTTAGCAGCCATTGGCATGTACATTGAGCACTATCTTTTATTGTTCAACAACGCGCAGAAGAAATCTCTCACCGGCACCACTTTGGAAGTCAAAATGTTATACTTGTTACACACTACTGCGACGGCTACGAGGGATGAACGGATGCCGCTATAAGGAGCTTCGCCCCTAAAAGTATAGTGTACCACTCTCCATTTGTATGCAGGCAAAATCAGGCAAAATCCTATTTTGCCTGAAAAAATTCAGGCAAAATCCTACCACAACGAAACGCCAAGATGAATGTCCTCAATTTCGAAATTCAATAGTTTCAGTTGCTCGCGGTTTTTAGGGGCGAAGCTTCTTATAGCGGTATCCATTCGTCCCTCGTAGTCGTAGTGCGTAACAATTGTGACATTTTGACCTACAAGGTGGTGCCGGTGGGAGATTTCTTCTGTGCGTTGTTGAACAATAAAAAATAGAGCTCAATGTACATGTCAATGGCTGCTAATGGGGAATGAGAGACAGGAGCATTCGGCGTTTAGTTAACGCACACGCTGCGATCCCCATTAGCAGCCATTGACTAGTACATTGAGCACTATCTGACAAAAAAGGTTGCTACGTTATACTCGTTGGGTGTAACCTCCTTAGTTTTATTTATTTTTTATTTATTTATTTATTAATACTGTAACCCTCACTTGAGGGTCATTACAGGGAGGAATATAAGCACAAAACAAAAACAATACACAACGACAAAACAGACATCACGTTTCATGTTGCCGGTAGTACAATTCTAGCGAACACTCAAACGCTTTGACATTTGCGCTAGTAACAGCGTACTCTGGAAGTCCATTCTACACTTCTATACTATACGGAAAAAAAATTTTTAGAGCCATCCAGACGCGCCCAAAAAGGCCTTATTGGTTGACTATGGTTCAACCGAGCTCCTCGTTTGGGTGCAGGTTGTATGTATGTGTCTTTATTTATTTTCATTTCGCCTCTTATAATTTGAAACAGGAGTTTTAACCTTTGCTTTTCGCGGCGCACTTGCAGGGGTTCTAGCGCACATGATTTCAACAAATTTGTGACGGATTCTGTCCTCCGGTACCGCGAGCAAATGAGGCGCACTGCTAGCCTTTGAAATTTTTCTATTTTATCTCTCAGTGACTGCTGATGAGGACTCCATACAGAAGACGCATACTCCAAAATAGGGCGAACAAATGTCTTATATGAAAGTAATTTGACATCTCTAGGGGCATGTTCGAGTTTTTTCCTCATGTAAAACAACTTCCTGTAGGCCTTTGAACACACCTCCTCTACATGAGTGTGCCACCCGAAATCGCTGGTAATAGTCACCCCCAGGTATTGAAAGCTTTGTGTTCTGGTGAGAAGGCTATTTCCGATTTTATAATCATATGCGACTACGGATTTTTTTCTTGGTTATATGGGTGAACGTAGTCTTTGAAAAGTTAATTTCCATCCCCCACTGGGCGCACCTATTATGCAAGGCTTGCCGACAGTGATTAATTTTGATTTGGTCGTTTGCGTTAGTTACAGGAGCGTAAATTAAACAATCGTCTGCAAAAAGTTTGATTTTAACCGGGCTTTCGACAACTGCGAAAATATCATTTATAAAAATTAAAAACAACAAAGGACCCAGCACAGACCCCTGTGGGACACCAGACAGTACTTTCAATGAACTAGATGTGCAATCATCTACACGTACTTTTTGCTGACGGTTCTCTAGTGACGGTTTCTTGATTCTAGTGCTCTAGTTCTCTATTCTAGTGCTTTTCTTGATTCTAGTGCTCTAGACTCTAGTTCTAGTGACGGTTTTGTTGATGGTTAGAAAGGTTAGCGAGTGTTGAGCCGCAGTGTCTTGAATACAATGAACTAGTATATACCATGAACTCGAGGTGGTTAAAGGTAGGAAGTAAATACAAAGCGCAAGCCGTAAGAAAATAAAAGCCGAATTTTCCTGTCTCTCATTTCCCATTAGCAGCGATTGGCATGCACATTGAGCACTATCTGACTGAAAAAGGTTGCTACTTTATACTCGCTGGGCATAACCTCCTTGGTTTTAGAAAGGTTTAGCGAGCGTTGGGCCGCAGTGCCATGAATACAGTGAACTAGTATATACCATGAACTCGAGGTGGTTAAAGGTGGGAAGTAGACACGAAGCGCAAGCCGTAAGAAAGTGTGCCTGTGCCACCTCTCGTTTAGTACTTGAAATGTCCACTGGATGGCGGTGCTTTCATATGAGGAATATATGATGAAAAGTTGCGAGATGGTGGTACTTGGAGTGTTGAGTAGATGGACAAACGGACACACAGATAGATGCATGAACGGACGCACGAATGGCTGCACGAACGGACGAACGCATGGATGAACGCAGGGGCGGATGCATGGACGAACGCAGGGATGGACACACGGATGGACGTGCGGACGCACGAACAGATGCACGCACGGACGGGTGGATGGACGCATGGATGGTCACACAGACAGACACATGGACGGACAAAAGCAAGAACGAATGGTCGGACAGATGTTTCGCCCCGCTCCCCATCAATTATCCCGTGGATATGCTGTCCTTTTTACATGCGGAGCTTGTTATACTAGGGGATAGTCATACGCAGTCGCCGTCCGCAGCCTTCCCTCCTCCTCCGCCAACCGTCTGTGCATTCCTTCCTCCTCTCAACACAGCGCTCGCTGCGCTCGCTTAGAAGTCCACGAGCCACCGCCGCAAAGAACGCCACCAAAATGCCAAGCATGCTGTGTCGTCTGTCAAGAAGGACACGTGACTAACAGTTCAATATGCCAGTACCGCTTCGCCTAAAAGCCTTAACCGCTTAACGCAGCACAAGCAGAGAAGATGCTACGAACCGAGTCTCCAGTGGCGCAGCCAACCTCGAATGACGATAGCCCGCCTGCCTTGGACGAATGTAACTACCCCAATCTCGTGACATTACAAACCCCGACGAAACGGGACAGCCGATCGAAGTCACAATCTCGTCAGGGTCGAGAAACCTCCAACTCAAGGTCTAAATCAAGAACCCGATCATCAAGTCACATTCGGCATGCCAATTTATGAAAAGCATCATCAAGCAACCCTAGTGTGGCCCGCGCGCAAAGCCAAGCGTCTCCACTTTCATCACCTCCCCCGCAGCCATCGAAATCGTGCGCCTCGACGCATGGCCCACTCGTCACGGAAGGAGAGAAAGAGAGAACATAAGAAGAAAGGCAGGGAGGTTAACCAGGGCTGAGCCCCGGTAGGCTACCCTGCACTCGGGAAGGGGAGAGAGGGAAGGAAATTATAGAGAAAAAACTTACGCAAACAATCAATGCGTTGAAATCTCAAATGGCGATGCAACAAGCTCACATAGAAACACTGCTTGTGCGGAACCCCTCTCTAGAAAGCAGACTGGGAAAGGCCAGCCAGTCAATGCATAATTCAACTCCACAGCCCCAACCAGCCGCAGCAGCCAACCGTAAAGCAACGACTTCCACGGAAACGCTGCAATTTGAAGAGAAAACGACGGCAAGAATCATTCAAACGGTCAACGCATTCGTTGCCGAAGCCCTCCGCACGACAGTACATACCACGGTTGCCGACGCCGTATGCGCTGCTGTAACAGTGGCCTTCGCAACCGTAGACTCATGCCTAACGAACATAGAGGCATGATTCTCAAGCACGGAAGCCACCGTAAACCACGCCGTAGCCGGATTAGAAGCACTCAAACTGCAACAGACACCAGTTTTGAAGTAATTGAACAAAGCATGGCTGTAGCACCAGCTATCATATTCAACAGAATGTCCTCCCACTCTTCCACCCAGCACAGCAAACCCACGACGCCCTCAAGTAATGGTCCAGATGTGTCATCATGACCAGCACCCACTTGACTATATGGCAGTGGAACTGCAGGGGCTTCCGTAAAAAGAGAGCCCACCTGCAGTCACTCGTACGAGAAACACAACTGCCAAATTGCCAAACGCCTCCAGACGTCATCGCACTACAGGAAACAACAGCCGATATCTCACTCCCGGTTTGCATTGCTTTCCAACAATTCACTGACCTGCACAACCAAGAAGCCCCAAGTACAGGTACTCTCGTCCACAAGAGACTCACGGCAAAACAACGCGACTTATAATTCCCGGACATTCCACACACGGCCGTAGAAATTCTTCCCCTAAAATGCTCGCGTCAGTCAGTCTTTATCAACGTACATTGCGCACCCCTGGAACGCGCCGGCGACTTAAACCTGCTCTTCCAGAAAACCACATGGCTATCTCGAGGCGCACAACTGCTTATACTGGGAGATTTCAACGTCAGGCACCATGACTGGGGCTACCTGCAGGCAAACAAACGAGGCAAGAAGTTATGGCAACTCAGTCAGGACCTCCGCCTCACTCTACTAAATGACCTGCAGCAGTCACCGACCCGCATAGGAAACAACGTGTGTAGGGACACGTCACCCGATCTCGCATACTGCAAGAATATTGCGCAGGCCAGACGGGAGAACACCTGTAAACTCGCTGGTAGTGACCACTACATGATTTCCATCTAGATACAGACGTCCACTGCCAACAGAGTACACAAAGCACTCGCTCGAATTACGGAGTGGCCCAAATTTAGAGACGTCCGCGAAAGTGAAGCACCGGAACGCATAACAAACTTCAAGGAATGGACAGGCTCACTAAACGACCACGTGCGATGCACAACGCGCGAAAGTAAAGCAGCAGAGAAAATGCCTGCCACAGACTCTCATCTTCTCGACATGTGGGATGCACACGCAAGCCTGCTGCGCAGATGGCAGAAGCAACGCTACAACAAGAAACTGTGTCGCCGCATACAGACCCTCTCTGAAGAAAACGAGCGACACAGTACCTGCCTAGCCCGCCAGCAATGGGGCCAACTGTGCAGTGGACTCAGTGGACAGCTAGGCAACAAGAAGACGTGGCACTTGTTACGCCACTTACAGGATCCCGACACTCGAAAACAGCCGCACGGCACAGACTTAAGTGATTTGTCCACCAACTCCCCGGATCAGACGAAGATCTACTAAACGACCTGGCAGACATATTCATCAGCCAAGCCCACCAACCAGCGACACCATTACCACCCCATGAAGGTAAACCAAACTCGACTCTTCATGCCCGCATCACAGAAGCCGAAGTGTATGCAGCCATTCTAAAGCTTCGCACAACTTTGGCATCAGGTCCAGATGGCGTCTCCAACAAAACAATCCGCAACCTAGAGCAAGGTCAGTAACTGTCCTTATTGAATGTTTCAATGACTGTTGGCATGCGGGAAGTATAACAGAAGTATACCAGTAGAATTGAAGCACGCGAAAATAGCGTTTATACGAAAGCCCGAAAAAAAAGGCAGATTTATCAAATCTTCACCCCATCTCGTTAACTTCATGCCTTGGCAAATTATTTGAGCACGTGTTCTTGGCTCGGCTAGAAACACTTGCAGAAGAGCAACACCTTTTCCTCCAACCATGCTTTGTTTTCGCACCCTCTTATATACTCAAGACTGCCTGTTACAAATTTACAACGACTTATTGAAAGACCCTGTGCATGCGGGCATGCGAGCAATGCTTGACATAGACCTACGCAAGGCGTTCGATAAGGTGACACATCAAGCGATAGCCCATCACTTGGCTTCAACAAACACCGTGGAACGTATTTACAGCTATGTGTGCTCCTTCTTACAAGGCCGCACTGTAGAACTTTCCCTGAATGACAGCAACGCCACAAAGCGACTTGCCATATCCAACCAAGGCACGCCACAGGGAGCCGTACTTTCACCTTTCCTCTTCAGCCTTGTAATGAGCAAACTCCCACTGTTACTAGACCGCATACCCAACATCCGACACACCCTATACGTGGATGACGTAATGGTATGGACCACTACCGGCTCCGACGGACAGATCGAGGAGGCACTGCAACGCGCTTTGGACACAGTTGCCGAATATGCCGCCCGTGTGGGTCTCGAGTGCTCACTGGAGAAATCAAAACTCTTCCTTCTTCGTCCTCCTGACTACCGTAAGGTTAAACACCCGCCACTACCAATCATCACTCTCAGAATTGCTGGATCCGAAATACCGATAGTGCAGCACATGTGCCTTCTCGGCCTTCACGTACAGGCCGGCAAGAGGAATACCGTCGCACTAGAGAGGCTTCCGGTCACCGTCCCTCAGACTGCCCGTCTGTTAGGAAGAATCTCTGCGCAGGAACACGGCATAAAAGAAAAGGAACTTCTCCAGCTGCTAAGTGCCTTCGTAACCAAAAGAATCACTGACGCCTTACCGTACCTACGACTCCGCAAGGCTGAAAAAGAAGAAGTTGACAAACTTATTTGCACAGCTCACAAGGTCGCTTCGGGCCTCTTCCGCACCACATCAACCACGCACCTCCTCAGCCTTGGAATTCACAATAGAATAGATGAACTTACCGAAGCACACTGAACTGCACAAATTGAACGATTGCGTGGTAGTAAGACCAGAAGATGGATACTCTGACGTATCGGCATTCCCCCGTCACCAAGCGGACAAGACTTGATCTCGCTACCACTTCTCATCAGACAGCGCTTCATTGTACGGCCATTGCTGAAGAACATGCTGGCCGGCATTCATGACGGTACACTCTAAGGCAAAAAGGTGTGTGGTTCGTTCTTTTGGGGACTAATAGGGCTGCCACAACCATTAATCCCTTTAAGGACTAACAGCACCGGGTCTTACAGTTAGTCCCCACAGGTGAGCTTAAGGAACTACCATTTAGTTCTCACATTTACACCTTAGTGAGTAAACGTTAGTCCCACAATTCACCTCAAATGACTAACATTTAGTCCTTACATTTGCATTTATAGAGCAACTGTTAATCCCAACATTTACACATTGCCGGGCAACAGTTAGTCCTCACTGTTAAACCTTGCCTGACGAACGGTCGATCTACCCAAATACTCCAATCAGATGAACTTTTTGTCCCCAGTCCAAACATTGTTTCTTGTTTATTTTCCGCCAGGCCTAATCTTTTTTTCGCCTGTTTTTCTGCGCAGTGAGCAAGAAATTGCGCAGAAAAGAACACGCGAAAAAGTAGTTCGCCACCTATCTGTAACTGCTTTCGCAGTCACGGCAACAGTGAAAGACAAAAGTGAGACATAGAAATATTTTGTTTTTCTACATACACATGAAGTTTCTGCATTCTTTTAAGTGAATTCATGGTGAAGTGTACAAGTCCAGCTTCAATGTCAAATCTTGTTCACTCCTTAGGGAGCTCCTCCGACGGAAGCGATAGATGACAGGCATTGCAGGCGCCAGCGCACACAGCCTTCTGCCTGTTGTGTTCCCACGGCTGCCCGTACAATAATATAGTAAAAATAGTTAGACACACGTGACAGAAGATGAAGATGCATGCATATGACAAGTTAATATATACGTTACTATAAAAACATGCGTGTAAAATATGTCACACAAACAACTTTACCTTCACATCTCGCACAGTCCTTCTGAAGCTGCTCTGACGAAAGAGATGGATGACAGGCATCGCAGACGCCAGCGCACACAGTCTTAAGCACGGTGTGTGCCCACGGCTGCACAATAAGTATGTAAAATAGTGAGTCACACCTGACAGAGGATGAATACAAATGCATATGAGAAATACATGCAAGGTGAAATGCAAACATACGTGAGATATGACATGCTAATAATTTCACCGTGATGTCACGCATCATCAAAGACTAATTTCGATCCCCGTAGCACAACAGCTTAGGAGCGGCGGCCACAGTGACAACTCCGCGAACCACCGTGCCGCTAACAAGTCGGCGAGCCCTAAGCGAGCGACGTCATTCAGGTTGAGCAAGCGAACGCGAGACCAAACACAGCGCTGCACGCGGAGTGTCTGCCGTCATCGAACTTCGAATAGAAGAGTGAGCGTTCGCTTGGCCACCGCCACGAACAGTGCCGAGCTGGTTTGGAGCTCAAGCCGAAGAAATCGACGGTAATGTGGCCCTTTTCCACAAACTCGGGCGAGTGCAGCGCGCAAACGCGAGTCCGCCGCCGAGCTGCTGGCGACCGACTGACGGGAAAGCCAACTGTAATGGCGACGAATTTTCAGTGAGTTCCAACGCTAGCGAAAGCCCCGTCAGCCCGTGATGGTGCACTTACAGTGCGCGACATACTACAACCAAACTCTTTACGAGAACCCGCAACGTGTTTTAGATGACTCCCAACATAGCGACGAGGTCTCAGCCCAATATCGTCATCCCGGAGCTCATCGCGGCGGCGAAGACCAGCGAGCACTCGATGAGTGAGTGTACGGGAGGCCGACGGCAATGGCGGCCAATTTCCAGGCGGTCGCAAAGCACAGGCGAACTGGAGACGCCGAAGCTGACCTTCGCGATGCATTTCGTGCGTGCGATATACAACATGACCGAGCCCGTTGCCGGCAAGCGCGATCCGTATCACACATGCGACAAGTAGAGTAGAGTAAAGAATGATAACCTACTCGCCTTAGAATCCAGCGCTGTTTTCTGGCCTGAATCAGACTGAAGTATATATCCGATAGGCCTGTTGTCTTCTCGGCCGCCACATTTGCCTTCCCAACTGTTGCTGTCGTGTGTTGGTCGTGACTATCTTGAAGTCAGATGTATACAGCGCGGCGCGGTGACGTGTTGAGACTTGCTTCAGACTTCATGTGTGCAGCGAAACGCAAAAGCAGCAGCCCACGCTCATCCAAGCGTACACACAAGCAGCACGTCGTAATTCTTAGATCGTCGAATCCAGGCGGCCGTGGTCGAGCACTCCGAGCGTGACGCAACGCGAACCGTCCCCGGCAAAATACGGGAAAGACTGAGCAACAGAGGAGAAGGAGGGTGGTCACCTTGGCAACGCTTTTCACGCTGCCGGCAATACCCGGGCGGTTCATTCCTTTGGAGCGTGTTTTGAGACTAAGTGGTCTCGTGCGGCACGCTTCCCTTTATGGTTGCTCCTCAACGGTCTATCCGTTCATCGCGCGCGCCTATTGGGCTCCGTTACTCCTTTTTCGTGTAATTTTGCCTTAGAGTGTGGATGATCGGCCCGCGCCAGAAACATTCACAGTACCTACGGTACGAACACTAAGGCGGTGCACGTCGACGCGGCAAGATACCCAGCCCCCAAACAGGCATATGCAATCAATGTCTCGTAGAAACGTACCCCAGTCGATAAAGAGCCTACCAGGATGTGTGCCGACTCCATACGCACACAGGACCTAACCGAGTCCGAAGAAGCTGCCATAGCGATCGCCACAATAGCCGGATTTGAAACAATCATTAGTGACTCCAAATGTGCCATCACCCAATTTGCCCATGGCACTGTTTTCCCAACCACGGCGGGAATCCTCCGTCCTCTGCCCCAAGCGGCACGCAACGCCTCAGATGACACTGCTGCTAGCAGCACCAACGATGACGATCCTCGTTTAATCCAACTCATCTGGGTCCCAGCGCACGCAGGAAACCCGCGTAAGGAAGCCACCCACAGACAATCGCGACGACTCGTACACTAGGCGGTGGGCCAGACTTCGGACCACGATACCGAAGCAACCAAATCACTCATCACCTTTCACGACATCACGCAGTACTACAAGCTATAAAGGCAAACCAGACCACCCCCGCACCCACAAATAAACAAAGCTCAACAAATCACTTGGCGGCGGCTTCAAACGAACTAATCCGCTTCTTTGTACATACAGTCACATATACCCAGCCTTATTCACATCTACGTGCACCCTTTGCAAGACACAGCCCACAACCTTGGACCACATCATCTGGGGATGCAGCAAGGAACATCCCCCACCAAACCTCCTAGGACAGTCACCTTTGTGTGAGGCCTGGGAGAGAATCCTCACGACTACAAGCCTGGACACCCAGCTCCTGGCCATCAAACGCGCTGAAGAGGTGGCGACCATACGTGGCCTGACAGCCCTCGCCACTTAGAAAACCGTCAGCTGCCTTAATAAAGTTGTTTACTACTACTACTTTCCTCTTTTGGAAACACTGCAAGCTGGGCAGCTAAGTCAAGGCAAGTTTGACTTGGAAAGAGCAAATTCAATATTATGAATAGTTTTTTAATGTGGAGCAATATATCTTGCCACGAATTGATTAGCTAGTATCATTGCTCGCAGGCTTGTATGGGCCGCCAATATTGCGAAGAACTCTGACTTAGCATTCGTTCTATTGTTGTGGCTTCATGGAGGAATTCCGCCACTGTACCTGGAGGGTTACGTACAATCCGGTAAACAGGTGCTCTTTGACGCTCCGCGTCAAGAAGCATACATTCTTGTCTCCCACCATTGTGATGTGAGCTCCCAGGAACAGCCGAAACATCTTAACGAACATGGCAACACTTTCGTTTGGTTTTTGACTCTTGAAATGCAGAAGTTCTGCTAGTTCCGGTCGGAACTGGTATGCGTGTTCTGCAGCTGGGTACAAAACTTGGGCCAGGTTACCAATGCAGCGTCATGGTTCTAAACTAAATACGCGCTGAACCTTCGATATAGAAGTAGACATACTGGAGCTTCCGACTGCCGCCCCATTCGTTGGCGACCCAGAACGTCAGCTCACGCATACACCAGCATAGAACGCCAGCCCGCGCTTACATCAGCTATGCCACGTTACATTGCAGCGGGAACCTGTAACAAGCGGTGTAGCAGAACGCCAGGCTGGAGACATATACATTATCGGCACTGGATTTCCTAGGTTTGTCTACTCGCAGTACGACCCCATTGTCTTTGTCGAGAGGGAGATCGTTGTGAACTTCTTTCTCACAGCGAATCATGCAAGCCTGCCAGCAAGGATACTATAGCTAATCTTGTACTCGTGGTAGTGTAAGAAAGAGGGAGAAAGAAAGATAAAGCGAGAGCTTAAGTAAAAGGCAGGGAGGTTAACCAGAAGAAAATTTTTTAGTTTTCTACACTGCGCTGGGGAAGGGGAAATGGGATAGAAAGGTTAGGAGGGAAAAATAGAAGAGGAACAAAAAAAAGGAGGAAAACGCGCACACACTCAAGCACGGGAGTGTCTTAGTCGTTTTGCGAGCCCGGTTGACCGCAGAAACCTTATCAGTGTCTTCGTCGCTTTCCATCTGGAAGCTCGAACGTTCCGACACTGCGAAATTGACTGCTCCGAAAGCGGTTGGTCCTCAAGCTGTGCTAGTGTTGCCTTTGGGTTGTTGTCCTTTGGAAGCTGCTGTCTTGAGAGCTATAATGAGGGCAGTCGCGAAGGACGTGGGCAATGGTTTCCTCACTACCATAGGGGTCAATCGCAGCATTGTCTGTCATTATGATTCGGAAAGCAAAACTGTTAGTGGTCGGGGTGAATTTACAGTGACATCGTGTTCGAAAGGGTCCGATAAAAGCGTTCTATGAATCCGTCAGTCTGCGGATGGTGCTGCGTTCGGCGAGCCACCCTTTTGCCGCGACAGCCGCTACGGAAGAAAGGCGGCCACCTCACCATAGTGGAAATAAGGAGCAGCGTGAAGACGCCCTGCTGTTTTCATGAGTAGTACTGGGATGTGCGTGGTTGCAATTACTCGACGGAGCACTGCTGTCCTTGCGGTCGGCGCGGAGATGCGACACGTGGCGTCTTCGTGGCCCAGGAAAAGCCACAATGCCGAGTTTCCGCCGAAGACGGACGTCGGACTTCTATGCTTTGCGTCTCTGACTGATGGAGCGCCGACGCTCAAATCAGCGTCTTTTCGGTGTGGACCTTTTCAATGTAGAGTTTGCGCCCAGAGAGCTCGCCATGTACATAATGTAAATAAACCCTCCACTACGTTCAACTTCCTCCTGCCTCGACATCTTCATTTGAGATCTCCGGTGCCGCAAAAGCCGGTCGAAACAATAGTAACTAGATGTTGTTTTGTGAACGATGTTCGGCTCGGGCTAAATCACATTGATGATGGTATGTACAGATGACCAAGATGTACAAGTCATGATGACATGTAAAGAGTATGAAGAGTAATTCACCTTCGCGCTCACACTATACCCTCGCGCGGTGGAAGCGGCTGCCTGGTCGCCTGAAAGTATTATGAAATGCGTCGCATATGGGGCTTTAAACGAGACTTCATGCATTATCTCTGTCCCACGGCAACGGTTATCACGGGAAGTGCTAAGAGAAAAAACGCGGTATTTAACAGGGCACGTCTGTTCAACCGTGAACGAACCCAGAAAGCGACTGATGAATTTGTCGCATACACCAGGCACGCTCAGCGGAGTCTATAGAACTTCGTTTTCAGGAAAAAAAGTCACAACACTGCGAAATGGCAACCCTGGGTGCAGAAGTCTTCGCAATGCTTCGAATCGCGTAAATGCAAAATACAGTTACATCAGCCATTTTTCTTAAATAGACGCGAGCTTCACTCCGCGATTCACATTTTGTTAAATTTTCGGATCGATCCTGTTTACTGTGACTTCATTCGCTCGTTCACAGCTCATTTCGTATCCTCGTTTTTAACTATTGGTCGTAACTCTGCCGTGTGTGCCTGCGCAGAGACAAAAGGACATCGCCTGTTCGAGAGAACTCTCTGCATGGACTCTGTACACTGGTTCAAGGGTACCAAGCACTGCCACTACAATTTGCACAACCTCTACGGCAAGGCCATGAGCGAAGCAACAGTCAAGTAAGCTGCAAAAGGAGTTAGAAAAACCTTTATAGTATCGAAATTTTAGTAAAGGTAACAGAGAGGGTGAAAAAAAATGGGAGTACCTTGTGGACAAAAGCGAGTTGCAGGTGGCTGACAGAGAGCAACAACATTGCATATGCTATAACAAAGTAACTTTAATAGAGCTCCAAGAAGTGCTTAATGTTCGTTAACAGACAGGTAATTACGATTTTCATATACTGCGAATCTCGCACCTGCCAGATATCCTAATCTATTTGTGGCAATGCGTGTAGCGTGGAATATTAAGAGTTGTCTGCACTGCAGACATTGGCATGGTCAGCTGCCACTACCGCTTTGCACTGTCACGTTACTTGTGGAACAATTCATGACTGCTTGACTGTATGACGTCGACAGCCTTTTGATCTAACAGTCTTACGCTGACGCTGTCTGCGGTGTTGTAACACACAGAGAGACCGTGTACTTAAGGTTTGCGTGCACGCCAAAGAATTCCCAGAAGATTGAAATTTCCGGAGTTCTCCACTACGGCGTCCTTCACAATCATACCGTGATTTTCGGAAGTTAAACCCTAACAATTATTATTAGCGCATTCAGAGGCTGTGTGAGAGGCTCTGAGGTCTTGTGTGGTGAATTCTCACCTTTGCCTTCATTGCTCTCACCTTTCACGCTCATTTCAATCTTTTCCTGTAAATAGCGAAGTAGAACATGTAATTAGCCTCTGCATCTTTCCTTTGTATTTTTTAAAGACCTCTACCACTTTTTCAGTTTGTGAAAAAAAACCTGCAGATGGGAAATTTCGAGGTTTTACGTGCTACTTTCAGGTGGATATTAACCTTTTATTGTGAAAAGCAATAGTAAAACTGCCTAGTAATCAACCAGATGCACTGCTGTGTTATTCAGCCATTGCACTCTGACCTTTGCATCGTGCCTTCTGTGGTTACGCAGTGCCCTGAACGCGCTGTCCGTAGGCCGGCGCAGCCTAGTCATGTCTCGCTCGACGTTCCTGGGCAGTGGTCGATACGTTGGCCACTGGTTGGGTGACAACGCAAGCCGCTGGCCGGATCTGGGCCACTCTATCATCGCTATGCTCGAGTTTGGCCTGTTCGGCATACCACTGGTGATTGACTCGCATTCCTTTTCAGCCCACTGAAAAACATTTAATGACCTGAACGATCGGTCCGTGGGACAGTGTGAGGAAGAAGGAGGCAGACTAGTGACGTTAAATCATCAATACTTATTCATTGGCTACGGCTACATCAGGCGTCGTCAGTTTAATTACTCGCCTAATTACATAACACTATTGTGTTGAAAACACATTTAGAGTGGTAGATGTGTGCGCTGTTCATTCCTTATCTATACTCCTTCACGTGAAAAGCAGCAGCACGCACCCCTGATGGGTAATACGTCCTTTATACCGATATAACCGAGCACCGAAGCAGCATCTGGCTCTGTGGAAGCGTGCGAGTTATGTACAGGTATATGCAGTTGGCCGTAGACATCTTTTTCGTGGTGACATAGATCTAGTTTGTGAAACTGAGTGCGACTGTTGCAGCGTGGCATTTCCCCAGCCTTGGCCGTACAAACCAAGAGGCCCAACTTCAATTTTACAGTTGCATAAAGGGTGTTTTCTTTGTTAAGGCGTCATTTGACATACGTTGCGGACATCCTCAGCTGCATGGACATTATCAAATTGCTGATGGTGACAGGTGAAGACTATTTACCAGAACGTTTTGTGGTCCTTAAATGTGACGACAGCTGCTTGAAATGGCACGACACCCGCCTAAAGTCTACTTCATTAAAGCTATAGCAGTCGCTGTCGAATACTTGTAAAATGCTAACATGCTTTCTAGTTGAGCATAATTAATGCGTAGCTTTCAACTAAGGTTGAGCTCAGCCCCGCCGCGGTGGTCTAGTGGCTAAGGTACTCGGCTGCTGACCCGCAGGTCGCGGGTTCGAATCCCGGCTGCGGCGGCTGCATTTCCGATGGAGGCGGAAATGTTGTAGGCCCGTGGGCTCAGATTTGGGTGCACGTTAAAGAACCCCAGGTGGTCTAAATTTCCGGAGCCCTCCACTACGGCGTCTCTCATAATCATATGGTGGTTTTGGGACGTTAAACCCCACAAATCAATCAATAAGGTTGAGCTCATCAGAGGTGGTGCTTGATTTAACTGTAAATAACGATAATTTTAATTATACCTTCAGGGACAGTGCTGCAACACACATAAACAGCCATCTGGTGGGTGTAAAAGCTAAGGAGTATACCTTTATGCGCAATAACGTGATCAGCAAGCTGGCTGCGAGATGAGGATTGTCCACGAGTTTGTTGTCCTCTCCGCGAAAGTTAACACGTGCATTTCATTATGAGCGAGCAACATGCAGACAACAAGCAAAGCTCTCGCTTTTTTTCAGGTAGGCGCCGACGTGTGCGGGTTTTACGACGATGCCAATGAAGAACTCTGTTTGCGCTGGATGCAGCTGGGCATCTTCTATCCTCTAGTCCGAAACAACAATGCCATTGAAAGTAGTGTGCGTATAAACTTTCTTTTGGCACGTACACATGGTGAAAAAACTTTACAGTGAAGGGGCTGTACCATTTGAGGGAGACTTGTTTTACCGCTTATTTCCTTCATCGCCATACCTTCAGGCTCAAGACCCGTCAGCGTTCAGCGAAGATTACCAAGCGGTGGCACGCAGTGCCCTGAAGCTTCGATACGAGCTGCTCCCTTTCCTCTACACCCTGTTTCACCACGCTCACACCAAGGGCACCACCGTAGCGAGGCCACTCTTTCACGTGTGAGTCGAAACTCTGTTCTCCTTCCGGACCCATGGTAGAATATCCGCATGCTTCTTGTTGTTTTGCTTCTCTGTTAATTTTCTTTTTCTTGTTATTCTATTTTTTTCCGACGTCTGTATATTTCGGTAGCATGCAAGTTTCTTCGCTCAGTGACAAATATTAAATACTTGAATGCACCCAATATATTGTGTTGAATTGCACCATGTACCACTCTTACCCCATGCTTCTTGGTAGGCCTGTGAGGTATTAATAAATTTTTAAAATAAAAATGTTCCCATAAGTTGTTCGCTTTGTATAGAAAGTAGCAGTCTCTTGTGAACCGAAAGACTTCACATTGGGACATGATTCCTAAATCCTCTAAGTCTTTACTGCCTGTAGTTCAGCTGCAAGTACTCCTCTTCGCATGCTATGGTATATGCGCATTGGTTAAACTTGGGATAATAATGTAATGAGAAGATCAACGCGCAAGCTGCTGACTTTATTCAGGCTGCACGGTGGGTTTGTTGGTGTTCCATAGCATCCGGTGTATAGCGAATCTAGGACGAGACAGTGCAAGAGACTTACAGCACTGTGTGTGTGTGTGTGTGTGTGTGTGTGTGTGTGTGTGTGTGTGTGTGTGTGTGTGTGTGTGTGTGTGAAAAATTTGTATGCATCAAAAGGAACCTGTCACACATTTTCTTTAATTGGCCACAGTAACGTCATTAACAGCTTTGAATAATTGACAGTTTACTAAGGTTTTAGACGGGAACGACCATACGTACAATCATAAATATAGGCACGTGCGCTCGTGTCAATGAATAAACCGGTGAACTTGTGTTGGGATCCGTAGCAGCTAATAGCATTTTCCAAATATTTGTATGCTTTTTCCCATGTCAGGAAGACATTGCAGCGAAAAAGACTTTAGATGCAGTCTGCACGAAATAGATAGAACATTTGTGCTCTCTTTCATGTTTAGGGGCGAAGCTCCTTTTGGGGTGGCTTGTGCGTCCCCGCTGTGGGTAACCGCCGCTCGTTAATTTTTGAACCAGTCATAGAGGGCGGTACTTGTACTATACGCTGAAAAATGCAAATAGTACGACAGTAGAGGGCGTTACGTGTAGAAAAGAAAGCTTGACGTCACACGCACGGAAGGAGAGAGCGACAATTGCGCGAGAACGATCGCGTGTTCTTCGGCGACGCCGTACGCCAGGTAGCGCTCTATAGTGCAATAAAAGCGCCGTTATAGCGCGCGCGCGCATTCAGAAGCTCGGCGATGGAAGATAGACAAGGCTGCTGAGCGGCGCGCGCGCAGGGTGGCGGCGGCACGTGCTCGAAGAAGGGACCCCGACGTGCGTGTTCGCGAGGCAGAAGTGCGCCGCCAGGACCCTGCAGTAGGACAACGGGAGGCCGAAGTGGCACGGTAGCGGCGTGTGGATCCAGCTTCGTCCCACTCCCCATCATTCACCTCGTGGATATGCTGTCATGGTTTTGATCTAGGTGGTGTTAGAAATGCTTTTCGGCAGACTTGGGATTGTGCTCAGATAATCGCGAGGTTTTCTGAAAATTTAAAAGTCTTGCGGGAAATTCGGAGAGTTGGTATAGGTGCTCGTGTGCCTAACGTTGGGAGGCAAGGCCTAAGTCCTGGCGAGGGCATTGTCTCCGTTTCTTCTCCCGGTCCTCATCTACCGTCCATAGGATGTCTGATTCCGTGGGCATTGCTTGCAGTGACGTGGCAGGTGCGTTTAAATGCAATCTAATGGCTTGTTGAAGAGAGAGAGAGAGAGAGAGAGAGAGGGTGAAAAGACGCGATGGCAATACCATTTGCAATCTAAGCGTGGATTCTGGCAATAAGCCTTCCGAAATTCATGCCCACGAACTCTGTGGTTACGGCGATCTACTGATGGTCAACTGGTGGCGCCCCGCGGCGCCATGGCCGCGCTTGGTTTTCCACGCGCACGCGTGATTGCCGCATCTTCTACGGTAGCGCTGGTAGTGCACGTTCGTATCGAACATCGTGTGGTACTCTTCAGGCTAGGGGGTCTTTGCTGGGAGCACAGAAAAATTCGTATCACCCCGTAATTCGTACCAGCCGGGATAGCATCACCGAAGTTTTACACAGAGAAAAAAAGACAAACTCATACATACATACATACATACATACATACATACATACATACATACATACATACATACATACATACATACATACATACATACATACATCATATATACATACATTCATACATACATACATACATACATAATACATACATACATGCATGCATGCATACATACATACATACATACATACATACATACATACATACATACATACATACATACATACATACATACATACATACATACATACATACATACATACATACATACATACATACATACATACATATCTACATACACGTGTGTGCGTGTGTGTGAGAAAGAGGAAAAGAGTGAGAAGCTGATACGCATAAAAGTCTAACGAATATTCAGATCGACTATGAATGAGACAGCAAAGACTATTTCTTTCGCATTTTAAATATTTAGTCACCCCAAGTTACCAGAGACAAAGACAAAAATGTGCAGGCAAGTATAATGAAGTATTAGCGCTTGAATGAAAAAAATTTCAGAAAAAAAAGAAAGGTCGGGCTTATTCTGTTTTGCAAGTGCGAAAAATTGTTTTCGATCGGTTGAAAATCGCTTTTTTTCCTTGTCTTCTTCTGTCCACTAGGTTTCCAAACGACACGCAGACGTACGCAATTGACAAGCAGTTCATGTGGGGCGAGGCCCTTTTGATGACTCCTGTCCTGGAACCGGTGAGAGGTTCAATCTTTCATTTTCTCTGCGCGCACGCCTCGCATACTACGCACAAAAGGTCGCACGGCAAATAAGTATTGATGGACGCATATTGCGAAAGGTTACATCTCACAGTAACGTCTGTCATAGCATGAAGGTCGTCCTATCTTCAAAGAAAAAAAAATGCTTTATGAATATTGGAATCTGCCCACTGCGGTGATGAACGAGGCAGTTAACTTGTGCAAGGCGTGCCACAAAGTGAAACACTCAACTTGTTTTTTTTTGCTCATGAATAGAACGAGTGAAACGTGGTTATGTTTCGGCACAAAAGAGTACTTTGCCTGTGGGCGAAATGTACTTTCCGAAGGGCACAAAGCAACGGCTCATTGTCACCGCAATGTAAATATACGGAAGCGAATATAAATAAAATGCCTTCTAGACAAGATCGGTTATATTGCAAAAACTATCTATAGAGTGGATCAGGAAACGTTGCAGGTGCTCGTGAAATTCTTAGTGTATACATTAACATTTGTTAGCGTGTACACAAATTTTTTTACCTATATATAGGTGAAAAAATTCCGCGCATTTTTGTCAATGATGGAACTCTAGTTATTATTAACAGAATATCGCCTCGAAAGGAGAGCGCATATAGAACTAGTCTACATGTGTGGAGTTATAAGCTCAACTTGAAGTAATAAAGTCAATTCCTTCTCGGATTGGGTATTTTCAACACAGCAAAATATCCCACTTAATTCCTGCCTTTATGCGACAGGAATTAAGTGGGATTTAGTCTTTTCAAACTTCACTTGTTCTCAATGGAAAATATGGTAATGCTCTACGATGTAACGCTCTACCTAAAGCTTTTAAGTAACGCTGTCAATCTCGCAAATATAAATATCTTGCAGTACTTTAACTGTTCTTTACTCTGTACGTTCAGCCTATGTTGCCATAAGAATATAATGTAATTCTTCTTACGCACTGGACAGAAAGAGCTATTTTGCTTAAGAGTAGGCGATTTTGTTGGCAGGTGTCCAAACGCCTGCGCTGGCCCAGTTTTTGAAAAAGAAATGTCTTACAAATGTCTCCCTAAAATAATGCACGAAAGAGTAACTTTAATTTCCTTGTCTCCTAGGGGGTTGTCTCCGTGGAGGGCTACTTTCCGGCGGGAAAGTGGTATGACTACCACACGGTAAGCAATGGCTTATCATTCATTCCGGGAGGTATCATCGAACTATAGACCTGTGCTGCTAAGTTCAATGCTTTGTGATCGGAGGGAAACTTGCTGTTCACTGACGTTTGGTTCTGCACATTGGCGTGACCCAGAAGTATATAGTCAAACACGAGTAATAGCTGTTTGCACTTAAGCTAACACTTAAAAGGAAATAGACTTTGTAAATGTTCATCTGATGAGCTTTCTGCAGGTATTCCAGATTGATCCGACGAAAGCACATAAGCAGAGCTTTAAGAATATCACGCGTTGCTTACGCTGTGCATGCTTCACTTCTACCATTCTCAACAGGCAATCGGCGCTTCCAGTGGGCAATGATAGGACGAGGGCGTTTTTATGGGCGCAAAACGTCCGAGAAAAGGCGTGACTGAAAACAAGCCATTTTTACCTGTGTATTGCTTGCTGAAGACAACTGAGCCCATGAATATGTGGCTGAAGATATGTCATTCGATAGCACATGGACAAGCGTATACCGCTGGGAGAGGCTTTCGTCTGACGGTGGGCTCAAGTCGAACATTTGCTGCTTCTTGTGCTGATGGTGGAGACAGCTTATGCAAGATTCATTAGTGCTCAATTACATGAAAGGTTCTCCTACACTATAATAGATACGTTTTTGACAGGGAAACACTTAACTAATGATTGCTGAGCTTATATTACGCTCTCACACAACACTTGAGTTTTCATAAGTAACACCTCACAATTCATTTTACTAATACTGCTTCAAACGTATTTCTTTTCTGCGAATACGGAGCAGGGTCGGGAATTCTCCAGCTACAAGAACGGCCAGTGGCTTCCCGTGTACTCGCCGCTCTTCGACCCGAACCGACCGTGTAACTTGCACGTACGTGGCGGCACTGTGATCCCCACGCAGGGACACGCCAACACCACAACTGTGAGGTAATAATATAATATTGAATATAATACTCAATAAACATATACAACATACATAGCTTGAAGAAAACTAATAACACTGTAACGAGTGTTCCCAGGGCCAGGTTACAGACACAGGATAAAAACTGTCAAGAACTTCGAAATTCTTTTGACTAAACCAGTTCAGGAGGTCTGTGGCATATCAACTGTTGATCAAATAACACAGTCGTCGCTCACGTCTGAAAGCTCCATTAGCTTACCAGTTTCGGAAGCTACAATGAAACGAACCAGTGTGTACTTAGCGTAGACCTTCCTTTCGTAGACCGTATGGTCTGCAAAAGGTATATTTGTTGACGTACTTGGTAAACTATGGTGCAGGCCTCTGTAGACTATAGACGCTGGCTCCCGAGCTGGATACTGGATGCGTTGTCGTCTCAATACCTTCGTACTCAACATAAACACTCGCTATTGGATGAAGTAAGGCAAAAGCTTCAAAAGCAAGAGGTAGGGAAGCAGGTCAACATATGGCTATGCAACTGTTTTGATTGAGCTAAAGCAGAAGTAGGCCATACAATATTAAACTGTTCCAGAAAATAAGGCATAATGTTTTTTTTTGTGCTTTCAAGAGGTAGAAGTCTCATATGAGTTCGTCAATAATAAAATACGTTTTCCTAACAGTTCTAAGTCAGTATAATTAAAAAATTCTCGTTTATGGGCAGGATCACTAATTGCTAAAATTTAGGCAAGGTAAAAAACGCCACACAAGACCGAGGAAGCAATCTTGGCTGTTGTCTTTGGTTTTTTGCTGCATTGTAATTAACGGCAGTACATTAGAATGTGCAATTAGTAGTCATTTGGTAGCTTTCGTGTGCAGTTGCAGCGTTGATTGAGGTGAACGTAGATAATGTTTGCGACGCTATTGGAATGCTTGCACAAAAGGTCGGCAAAAATTGTAGAGCTTACTGAGACCCACTCTTGAAATATATTTTGCACTTGGACTGAGACTCGGCAAAATTTTTCCTCAGCCTTGCCCATGTTCGTGGAAACGTTCTTCAGCCGGAGTCGCTCGGACTGGAGTTCTCCAAAAAACTCTGACTAACGGCTTGATCTGAGTCTTAGTGAGTGCGAGTGAGTGAGCTCATGAGCCCATTAGCATAAAATCAACCTTTTCGGCCATGTTTATAGGGCTTTTTAACGCCAATATTTCACGTAATCGATGCTCTTCTATAGAACCTACGAACACGAGTTGTGAGTGGTTTCAGACTGATAAAGGCATTTTTCTTGAAAGAGAAAACAACAGAAGATCTATTTATCAAGAACTCCCCTGGAAGAGTTGAGGGGAAGAGGTCAAGGCACCGCCATGGGTTTCACGCCTTTGATCAATGAATATGAATATGGTGTAAGAACGTTAGCGCTTTGGAATACGTCGGAGTAGGCGTATGTATGAACATGAATGGGGGTAAGGCTAATAATAATGATAAAGATGAATAGATAGGGGCCACAACAGACCATAGAAGATGCCCACCTTTCTGAAAACTGAGGCCTTTCACGTGAAAGCTAAAGAAGTTTCTGTCTTTTGTTCTACAGACCCGTCAAATGTCCATTTTGATAAGGCAAAGGTACAGTAAGAATAATGCCAAATTTACATACCTCAACTCATTACGAGCGCACAACTTCAAGGAGGAAGGTCGGCTCTTATGCATGAAATTAAGTTCTCTTCATAGAACATCCAGTACAATCAACACACGCGACAGGAAGGATTTCAGAGTATAGCGTGCTACAACCTTCATTTCGTCAGAACGTTAGTACAAGGCAGCATAGCGAAACAGTGATGAGTAATGTGAGCAAATTGCGAAGAAGACAGCCCGTGACAAGTTCGTAACTATGCATTGTAGGAGTGAAAGTGGCGACACTGAGTATTGAGGTTAAAACAAGAAAACCTCATTAGAGCCACTATTCACTGGCACAAAAAAAAAAATCACCAAGGGTTTCGCTTTGACTGTTCAATGTCTCTTGTTATATATTGCAGCCGGAAGAATTCCATGAGACTTTTGGTAGCACTTAATGCGTCTGGCGAAGCCATTGGTGACCTTTACTGGGATGATGGAGAGACCAGAGGTGAGTCGTACTGTCTGTCATCAAGAAGCGATTGGCTGCGCAGTGGCAATCAAGATTTCGAGCGTGTTGGTATTAGTGAACTAAACTACCCGCGGTTGTATTTTTACTTTTCAGATGCCCAACTTTTGGGGGAATACGTGTACCTCAAGTTCCGTGCGGTGAACGTAAGTCTCAAGTGTACAGTGCATTCCAGCACAAGAAATAAGCATGAGCAGGGCTGTAGAGCAAGCGTAAACTTCTGCTCAATATAAAAGATATGGAACTGCTATAATCAATCGCCATGTAGGTCGCAATATCAACCACAATATAAAACTGAATTCGTGGTCCAGGCTTCGTAAAAATTATGCTGCGTGGCAGGACCTGTATAATTGTGAACCGGCCCGCACTACCTTCGTGCTCTTCTGTATGTTCTGCTGCGTTCTAAGAACACGTGAGCCCATTTGTCCGGCGTGAAATGCAATAACTCTGATGGGTGGGAGAACGAGTGCACAGAGAGAGATAGAAAGACAGAGATAAAAAGAGAAACATCAGTAGAAAGAAAGAGAACAAGTAGGGAAAAAGATAGAAGGCGAGATAGAAATTGCAGAGAAAGAGAAAAAGAGGGAAACGAGAGAAAAGATGAAGATACAGAACAAAAAACAGAAAAGAAAAGTGATAGAAAGAAAGACACAAGAGATGAAGAAAAGAGATAGAACAAGCGTTGCCATGCGCAGTGTAGCATAGAAAAAAAAAAAGGAAACCAGGGTGAGGAAGCTCGAAATGAAGAGGGAAACTCACCACAGCTCCGCTGCTTCCTCAGTCTTCATTACACTAGTGCGTAGCCGGTCCATTTTTTTCCCTCTCTAATGCCATACTTGTCCCTTGAACTTTCCTAGCCGGATCATTACAGCTCCAGGGCTCATGGAACTGAGTGAGCGAATGTATGTGTGCATGTGTGTGTGTGTGTGTGTGTGTGTGTGTGTGTGTGTGTGTCCTGTGTAACTGGTGACCACTTTGTGCAAAATATGCAGAAACTAGCTATTTTAGGGAATGGCTTTGTCAGCTGACTGAGCAATTTTGATCGTACTGGAATGTAAATTAATCTAGTACGGTTTAATAGAAATGGCATAGCTGAAGTATAACGCATCAGTTAAACACGATTTCTAACATGCTTGTTCAACATATCATTTTTTTTCTTGAGTGAATTCCCGAATATTAATGAGAAGAGGGACGTGCTCCTTTTAGCATTTCCGTGTGACCCACAAGCACCGGAAGGTTTCTAGCACGAAAAAAATAATAGAGCTTTTCCTTGTTAAGACATTTCTGCTTCCATGCAAGTGAGCATAAATACTCAAATAGATTGAGGTTTTGTTATTGATCTGCAGCTGAACGTGAAGTAAGCTGTGCATATAAATTTCATCGTGAAATTGTACGTTGAGCGTTGTAAAATTTCGTTTGTATATTCACATTTACTAACTATGTTCATGAGTCCATGGTCAAAGCTTTAACGTTATGAAACGTTTGTGCATAGCTTTAGTGTACGCCATTTGTATATTACTGTTCCTGCTTGCTGTTTTATTCTAATGCTAGCAGAAATATTGCTCATCGAAAAATAAAACAAGTAAATGCTAGTCAAAACGATTCGTCACTGTTTTATTATACTGTTTTACCTTTCAGATGACAGTTGTTTGCTTTGTCCTTTCAGTTTGAGTTAGTAAGAATAGATAGGTGAGCATCAACCATACAGCAACGAATTCATGAAATGTAGGTATTTGTGTAATGTACCGTGCTTGCAATTTCTGGCCTCGAAAGTCGCTTGACATAAAATAAAAATAAAATAAAAATAAAATACTCACGAGGTTTCATTTCACTCGTTTTTTGATGGGAATAAATTGCGTGACCAGTTGGGTAATTTCAAACTTCGGAAATCGTGAAATTGGTGGAACGCGTTTTCTGCGGCCAAAATTCATGTATCGTTTTAGGCGAAGGATTTTTTTTTGGGGAACCTAACTTTGAAATCATTATCCTGGGTATGAAACAGGCGCCTAAAGTAAATTTCATCGCAATCGGGAACGGTGGCCGGAACCTCGTGTTCATTCTTATCGGGACACACCCTGTTTTCGATGTGGACTTTATACTTAACTACTGGAAGACAACAGTGAGGGGACGTGCTTATGAAGTGACTGCGCTTTTTGGTAATGACTGGTGCATATTTTTGCATCTCAATGTCAGCGGCAGTAAAAAGATGATGCTTTCCTGCTCCGACCGATTCGGAAAAAAAACATTGATGTTGATTATTTTGCGAATATGAACAATAAGACATCGACCATCAAGAATATCTGGACTTCTTGAAGCGCATTCTGCAAAAAAGTTTCAAACTAGCTGAAACAGATCGTATCGCAACAATGGTTTCGACTGCTTTCGCGCAGAACACACTTGAGATATGCAGCTACCAGTACAAGAAGCTGTTCAACTCGACGTTCGACGAGTTGGCCATCATGTCCGTTCGAGTGCTGGGCATCCGACGGAGGCCCGCCCGGGTCGAACTTGACGGCTACTACCTCCTATCGCGTAGGCAGTACCGGTGGCACCACAGCAACAAGGTTGGTGCGGCATCCTGGCACTCACTCGCACGTTTTTGTCGCATTATTAGTGCGTGTGTGTGATAACATCAATGGGATGAAACGCTGGGCTAGTTGATATTGACATATTTGATGCAGCGTTGACGCCAAGACGAAGACACAGAAAGCACAGAAAGAGCGCTGTTCGGTGATCGCCTTTCACCGCTAGTTCTGTGCATTCTGTTTCTCCGTCTCCATCTTTCAGCGCTAACAAGTGAAACTTGTTTTGTGTGTGTAAGGTAGTGAGTGAAGGAGGAAGGAAAGAGCAGCTTGCCTATATTGATTCGTTGATTGATTGATTGATTGAAATAACTATTGAAGCTTGCCTACATGCCTACGATTTATTCTCTCTCGCACTCTCTCTGTCTTGTTAGTGACCATATGGCATATTGAGTAGCATGTCAGTACTAAATGGCAACTGGTGTCTATTTTTTGAAATTATGATATTGCTGATCACAATGACTGCTTTGTGAATGCATCCACGTCAGTATAAAACACTGCTTAATATGTACGTGGAAATTGGGTTTGTGTATCATTTTCTTGAGCTAATATGGAATGCTGAGCAGTATGTAGCTCCTGATGTGAATATTCTGCAAAACAGCCGAGGTGAAAGGGTGGCAAATGATAGGTGGCAAAGAGGAAACTCTAATACAGAGCTAGACCAACGCACACAGGCAATGCCGTTGAGGATCAATAAAACCAACCATTGAGGATTCATGAAAAAACATACAAACGGGCATGAATAAAGAATTTAACAAAGTAGTGGAGTTCTTTGAGTGAAACAATATGTACACACAGTCACAAAAACGTTAACGCATACGCACGTATGTGTTTGGTAATGTTGCACCGCTTCCGGGTCCCAGCCGTGTTATTGGTCACATTATTGCGAGTTCGCATATATATATATATATATATATATATATATATATATATATATATATATATATATATATATATATATATATATATATATATATATTGTGCTATGGTGCGGGTGGGAGCATACCAAGCCGCCATTTTCTATAACTAGAACTCGTAACATTAATCTACTATATATGCTTGCACAAAAAAATTTCGTAAACTCAAAGTTGCCGGTCGCAATAAGCCAAGAGAAAAAACTTCATCGCGATATTCGGCTGACTTCCTTCTTCTCGCAGGTGATGGACTTGAAGCAGATTCTCATGCCTCTCAGGAAAAACACCACCGTCCGATGGTTCATGTCGTGACACAGGCACACCGATAGGCACCTCGGCTTCGCCGCGGCCGACCGAACTGGCCGCTACCGTGGACGCTGCTGGCGAGATAGCGAGAACGAGTGGCCCGTGACGGCATCCCCGAGGAGGACAAAGTAGACACGGCGCCGTGTGCGCCGAGCCTCGCGACTGCTGCAGAAGAGGAAAGAGCGTCCTGCGATTGTTTCTAAGTCAGACTTTGCCGTGGACCTCGCGGTGCTGTGTGGAAGAGTTTGAATGTGTGCCGTCGCACGTCTATACGTGAGACCACGTGAGGTGGCGCTGCCGTAACAAGGAGTTGTGGCTGTATGGAACAATGACATCTCTCGGTACTTTTTTCCGGCCACAATTACGGACACTTATCTGCGCGTCAGCTTTGATAACGACGCGGAATGGAAAAGGACAATTGTCGCGAAAGAAACCAACACGTTGACTGTCAAAACAATGGCCTTCGATGCGCCTATTGTTCTCAAAGTATATTTACTTAGGGGACCAGAAAGAGAGATGCTCTTGTTTCCTATCCAAAGCCGCGTTCGCTGAGATATTTTTCATATAAAGATGACTGAGTTTGACGTCGCGTATTACGACTGTATAGACGAATGATCGTCGACCGTTCGCCGAACTGATCTACTTCCGAAATTGCTTTCCGTGTAAGCTCTAGCTAGCAACTGACTGCATGCGATGTTCTTATAAGTTGTTGAGCACACCTCGATTCTTGTGGTTGTGTATACACTACGATGCTTCGGAAGTCCCTTTTGGCAGTTGCAAATGCTTCGCCTAATCTGCGTCTGCGCGCCGCCAATTCTATTGACTAAACGTTCCAAGTGGATTAGGACGCAAAGCTATTGAAGACGAACAAAGCAAGCCCAAGTAATAAGCATATGAAGATGGCATTTCTAAACAGTGTTACCGCTGCCTGGTTTAGGCTGTAGTGCATAGCTTGGGTACAACTCAGAAAATGTCGGTATTGCTCTGCTGTAATCTAATGGGAGAGGGAATGCTGTATGTAGGTGACATGTATACATATTACCTTACCAGCACATTGTCTCCCAGGCCCCAGTGGAGGGAAATACACTAACGACGACTGTAATTTCATACCTGTCTGAGATGTGGGTACACATGTTCACTAATTATTTCGGAGTGGCCCCCTGAATGGATTTTTGGAATCAGAATGAACGGTTATCGTGGCACCAAAAAAGCGTTGCATTTCGCTGCGCCAAGCGTTGTCTGATAAGCGGTCGCATCCACGACGACTTAGCGCAATAGAAGAGACAACAAATTTGGAATTCAACTGAACCTGAGTGACACCGAGAGCATCAGCGCGCTAAAAGGGGTGATTTTTTCTCGTGGTAAGAAAACAAGCAAAAAAAGACGCAAAAAACGCACAATCTGAGAAGGGAAGAAGCAAAATATAAATCGGGTCGGAAAATGCGCACAAAAAATGCTCTTTCGTTGATGAAGTCAAATTGGAAGTATATCATGATAGTATCTTGGGTTTACCATCCCAAAATCATGATACGATAACGAGAGACGCCGTAATGTAGGGCACCGTAAATTTTGACCACCTGATGTTATTTAACTGGCACTGACATAACACGGACCTCTACCATTTTGCCTCCATCGAAATGCGACCACCGGAGTCGAACCCACGACCTTCAGGTCAGCAGCGGGCAATGCAGCCACTGCACCACCGAGGTGGACTATAGGTTTAAATTATAGAAAATGACAATTAGTAAAGGGAATGTAAAATGCATGCGATTTCACCATCAGAGTTTCCCGAAACATGGCCTTCAAGCCGCACTTAGCAACGCTGTATGCCCTGAATATTGCATTAACCCTTGAACTATAGGCTACCTACCCTGAACCGTACCCGCAGGTCGCGGGATCGAATCCCGGCTGCGGCGGCTGCATTTCCAATGGAGGCGGAAATGTTGTAGGCCCGTGTGCTCAGATTTGGGTGCACGTTAAAAAACCCCAGGTGGTCGAAATTTACGGAGCCCTCCACTACAGCGTCTCTCATAATCATATCGTGGTTTTGAGACGTTAAACCACACAAATAAATCAAATTAATTACCCTGAACCCTTTTGGACGAGTACTCGCTCGTTTCCAGGCTAGTTCTTGCGCCGCCTAAAAGATGGCAGCACTGGAGTGGAAATTTTGTTTTTATGTTAACGATCGCTTTGGAATTTCGGGGGACCTGTATCTAGAAAATGTTGTCCAGTGAAGACGACGCGTGCGTCACTTATGTATCGTCGCGAAAAAGATGCCTTTCCTCATCGTACAGCTCTACAAGCGCTAATTATTTATATACAGTTTAATTTGATGACATTATTTCGTGAATTGGGAAAGACACCAATAGACTAGGACAAATAGAGTGTGTTGTGCTAATTTGAGTTATGGTACACTTGAATTTTTCAGTTGATCAGAAAATGCTCTATAGAAGCGAAAGATTCGACATACATGCTAAAAAATAAACATTTTTAGACTAGCATATATTTAAAATATCATGCAGTAAGGGGTTGAGGAATGTCTAAACGTTTTTCTTTGTTTGTTTTAGGTTCGCAACTTCGTCATATATCGATTGTTTCTGTATATAGGCTGTATTTCGATATTGAACAACTTATTTGAAAATTCGAAGTGATGTTTGAACGAGCTCTAGATGAAACATACCTTTAGTACGGCATTTAAAACTGTCATATAACAACCCATGATTATTGCGGGCATTATTGTTGTTATCTTGTATAAAACATTTATTGTATGTAGGTTGGTTTTGATTTCCTGCTGATTGTTTACGTCCGAAGTGCCACGCTCTTTAGTGAAAGAAAAGATTGTTTTCTAATGATGAAAGAGTCGAAATTTTTCGCTTGCTGTAAATAGGCTTTTGAACGTATGCTATATGCAAAGTTAATTCCACCCAGAAACAATATTTCACTGCCAATTAAACACATTCATCTGGGAATATCTCATGTAGACGTGCTATTACGAGCGCAGTAGGAAGACCGGCCAAAATAAAGTTTGTAATGCGTCTAAAGCATATCGTACGTGCCGCCGTTACCACTTTGTTTAGCGTGAGTGAAATTATTTAGCCCCTATTATGAGTGTCGTTTTTTGTTTGAGTACACATATTAAATGTTTTCAGTTTGCCACATCTGCACTTACCGTCACACCATTGTGGTCAACTGTCGGCGTGCTTATTCATCCTTGAAACTAGAACATCACCACAGATACACTAGTGCAAAATTCAACACAAAGCTCAAATCACTGTGCTATTGCGCAGCCTCTTTTTTTACATGGTATTTTCTTGTGAAGCACACTGTTTCAGTGAACTGCCATTACAGAAGTGCAAAAGTATGGGAGTTGCCTATCAAGTTATGCGTATATACGTACTCTTGCTACTTATAACCGTCTGTGGGGTTATCTCGTGTTGAGCCATGCTGAGTGCTCATTGTTCCCGATGACGTCCAGGAATACAACACGGTAATAAACTATTTGGCAGGTATTACCAAGTCATGACAGGCATGTTAGTGGTGTCAGTGAAAAAAAAGTGTGTTATTTACATCTGACTGACAATTACACAGGACAAAAGCTTGGACCATACTTCTTCCGGCAGTGCCTCGAAGAAGCTTGCTATGGTGGACCGCTCTGCGTTACAATCAAGCGTAAAAAGTAAAGTGACGAAATTCTGGGGAAAATGGCGAGTTCCGCTATCATCGGCTCGCGCCATTCAACTAGCTGTAGAGGCGGGCATCACGTGATCGGACCTAGTTTGAATCTCGGAGTCATTCAGACAATTAAGGCAGTCGAGGTCACTCCGAGTGCCCTGACTTGGATGCAACAAAACGGATTGAACCATACGGTCTTCTTCCAGGCGATATGTTTCAACTACGGGGATACAATGATTGATTTGTGGGGTTTAACGTCCCAAAACCACCATATGAGTATGAGAGACGCCGCAGTGGAGGACTCCGGAAATTTTGACCACCTGGGGTTCTTTAACGTGCACCCAAATCTGAGCACACGGGCCTACAACATTTCCGCCTCCATAGGAAATGCAGCCGCTGCAGCCGGGATTCGAACCCGCGACCTGCGGGTCAGCAGCCGAGTACCTTAGCCACTAGACCACCGTGCCGGGGCAACTACGGGGATACAAAGTCGCATGTAGGAGCCCTCTCGAGCACTCAAAGGCGTGCGCAAGGGGCAGAGGCAAAGGGAGCACCCTTTCGAGTCTCCTACAAAAAGAGTGATGCAAAGTAGGTCCCACACATTGACATATTATTCAGTGCGCGCGCTGTGGTAATTCGGGGGGGGGGGGGCACAACACCCTTATACCCTGACATAATAGAGTGGGGGTTGATGCGACGCGTCGTCGCCCCCCCCCCTCCCTTAAGTGGAACTTCTCCACATCAAACTTCTCCACAACAAACTTCTCCACAACAAACCGAACCCTGCGCATGCCTAAGCACTCAAATAACTACCGCCCCGGGTATACATTAAAAAAAAAAAAAAACAAGCTTGCGATTAAAACAAATATATAGAACGAAAAGCGATAAGCCCAATGGTAAGTGGTGGCAGACAGTGGTGCGGATAACTGAGAAAAGGGGGTTATCTGATGCCTCAGATAACACTGGTTGTGTAAATACAATCAGGCATGCCATGTAACCGACAGGAGAATTAGGTTCATCGCACGTGCACGAAGGAAAAAAATAGTGTCAGTAAGCCTACAAAAATGGTAGCGTGGTGAAGTGATAAAGCTTGTTTACATTGAATGAGTGGTCACATGACGGATGGCTGATACAAAGGAAAACTACTGGAGCGAACTTGATGTGACAGCGCGATGCAGTGTTATCAAGACAAGTCACGGCAACGTTACATGCGTTTAGTATAAATACAAGCTACTCAATAAACCATCGTTCTTTAAGCGTTATATCGCTTCCTTGTAGTATCTGGACAGCGACATAAAAGTGGCGACAAGGGTGGGACCTGCGCAATCATGAGTGCCGGGCGGCCGCCCGAATTCGGAGGGGTGGATGGTACCTGGCCAATGTATCGTGTTCGTTTGGAGCCGCACTTTGAAGCTGATAACATCGCAGACGAAGCAAAGAAACAAACACTCTTGATATTGTCACTAACGGACAGTGCAGTGGTAGTCGTTGAAGGGCGTTATTACCCGAGGAAGGACAACGAGCTCAGCTACGATGGAGTTGTCGGGCATCTGGAAGAACATTACACCCCGCACGTCAACAATACCGCCGCAAGCTATGCCTTCTTCATGCGAACACAAAAGACTGGTAAGTCTGTTCAGGATTTCATTGCCTGCCTCGCCACGGTGGTCTAGTGGCTAAGGTACTCGGCTGCTGACCCGCAGGTTGCGGGTTCGATTCCCGGCTGTGGCGGCTGCATTTCCGATGGAGGCGGAAATGTTGTAGGCCCGTGTACTCAGATTTGGGTGCACGTTAAAGAACCCCAGGTGGTCAAAATTTCCGGAGCCCTCCACTACGGCGTCTCTCATAATCAAATGGTGGTTTTGGGACGTTAAACCCCACAAATCAATCAATCGATCAATCAGGATTTCATTGCCGAAATCAGGCAGCTGGTACAGAAGTGCTATTTCAGGAGATCGTCGGAGCGCATGCTGAGGGACTGAATTGTGTGCGGTGTGTACGATGTAGATGTTTGGCGGCATTTATTGACGCCATGGAAGCTCACGCTAGAACAGGCAGAATGCTTTGCTATGTCGGTGCAAGACGCCGCTGAAAACGCCCGAATAATGCATTCTACCGACCAAGGTGCTGTAAATTTCGCATGCCAGAGGGACCGTTCTGGGCAATTGCGACCGAAACTAGGTACTCGCGGCTGCTGCGGTCGGTGTGGTAGCGCGAAACATGTAAAGGAAAAATGTAAACACCTGCGCGTGGTGTGCCACAGGTGCGGCAAACGAGGCCACTTGAAACGAATGTGCCTGTCAGTCACGTCGGGTCACCGACAGAGCTCACATGCGTTTGTACGACGGCAAGAGGCGTGCGTGGTGACAGCGGAAGACTGCTCAATCTCCGATGATAGTGAGGCCTTGTACACTATACGGGCCGTCATTCATCAATAACTATAGCATCCGCAAGGTGAAACCCATTTACAAAGTAGTCATTTGGGATAGCGTTCCTCTAACAATGCTGGTGAACACTGGATCACCTGTAAGCATCATTTCAGCATCGATGTTTCGGAAGTACGAAATGAAGTGGCCGCCGTTGCGAAAAACGCAGCTAAAACTGTCCTGCCTATTGGGCGAACCTCCAGTGTTTGGACAGCTATGTATGACAGCCAGATGCGACGGCAAATATATGCAAGGCACGGTTATAGTGGTTGACAGCACGGCAGCATTGTTATGTGGCAGAGACACGATAAAAGCTTATCACGACATCGGAGTTTCCATGCTTACAAACGTCGTCGTGAGCGTGCACCCGATTAAGTTGAACAAAGCGAACATGAAACTAGAAGCCCTGCTTAGCGAACATGCTGATGATTTTGCTCGAGGTCTTGGACTTCGTAAGGAACCGCCGGTGACATACCAGCTGAAAGAAAATTGGCCCCGTATCTTCACGTTTCTGCAAATGTCGTCGAAAGACGATAGTCTTGCGTGTGGAGAGAGTAAACAAGACATTTATTTGATGTTCTGCCCGAGAAAATCGGTTAATGGTCTTCTGGAGGCGCTCCGTTAGCGCCTCCAGCGTGCAGCGGAGGCGAACGAATGCATCAAGTCACGTCACACGTGAGACATAAGCACCATCTGGCAGTTTTCTCGGAAAACGAAACGCGTGGTTTTGAAACGAATGTGCGCGCCCGTCTCGGAGGTGATAAGGTGTAGAACGCAAAGCGACTGGTAGGGGCCACCACCATCTCGTCTTAGCAAAGCGTTGGAAACACTCCCCGTTCTGTGCAGGCGTTGCATAGTCAGCGCAGCGTGATAAGCGCTACGGTCCTTAAAATTACCTATGTATGCCTTTTCTAGTAAAAGACGCACATGCAGAATATATACGTGTTGCTATAGTGCCCCAGACATGCGCAATGATTGCTTTTTAATTGACGATTGCTCAAGCATGAACGCTCAATCTTGTGCAACATTGGTGAGCGCTGCGGATGGGGTTGGCCGTTTCAAGTACTCGATGCCATTAAGAGTGGACAAACAGCCGAATGTACAGACAGACCAAAATTTTTGCGCCTAAGGTCCGCAAGAAAGACTATCGTAATTAAAAGTAGTTCCGTGGTTATTCAAGGCTTGCACCGTATCTTACGCTTTGCGGTACAAGATGTCTGAAGCGCTGGATCACCTATAGTAGCCCAATACGTCATTACGCCCGTCAAAACCGCCGAGTGGGCAACACCAATCGTACCCGTTGTAAAGAAAGATGGGTCGCTCAGAAAGTGCGGAGGTGTTCAGATGACTGTCAATGCGGCCACTGTGTCAGCAGTTCCCGTTGCCGCGAGTGTACGACATTTTTGCAAAGCTGAATGGCAGGGAAGTTCTCACAACGTTGGACCTGCGCCAGGCTTACAACCAGTTACTGTTGGATAAAGACGCCCAGAAAACAGCAGTAGTGAACACGCAAAATGGTCTTTTCCGTTTCAAACGGCTGCCTTTTGGTGTGAGTTGCACACCAGCCATGTTTCATAGACGGATGGACGCGTGCACTTCTAAGCAATATTCTAGGAGTACAGGTGTATCTGAATGATATAATCGTCGCGGGAAAACGAAGTGACATGTCATGGCTGCGTCAAATATTTCAGAGATTACGGGAATATGGTCTACGGTTGCATAAGAAATGCTAATTTTATCAAGGCGAGGTCAGTTTTCTCAGCCATCGTATCGACGCTAACGGACTTCCGCCGAAGGACGACAACATAAAGGCCGTTCACGAAGTGCTAGAGCCCTCATCGGTGAGTGAGATGAAAGCATTTTTGGGTTTTGTGAACTGTTACGGCAAGTTCCTGCCGAACCTATCAACCACACTGGTGCCGTTGTACGCGCTTCTTCAAAAAGGGGCCACATAGCCGTGGAATCAGGGGCACAAAGAATGTTTTCCGAAAGTTAGAGGCAATTGAAGTGTCCACGTTTTTGACCAATTTTGATTCTGATAGGTCGTTGACGCTAGAGAGCGACGCGTCCCCAGTTGGTATCGGAGTGGTTTTGTCCCACCGTGTCAATGGTGTTGATTACCCGATTGGTTTCTGTTCCAGAAAGCTTTCAAAGGCAAAATGTAATTACTCACAGTTGGAAAAAGAGGTCCTAGCCCTTGTGTTCGGTGTTGCACGGCTCAAGGACTATTTGTACGGTCATGAGTTTGTCTTAGTGACTGATCATAAACCTTTTACTGGGTTATTATATCCTAGAAAGGTGATACTACCGATGGCAGCCGCTCGGATTCAGCGTTGGGCCTTGTTTATCTCAAACTACAGCTATACGGTGCAGTATCGTAAAGGCAGTGAACATTCAAACGCAGATGTCCTCAGCCGGTTGCCGGTGCCGGGTACAAAGCCAGGAGAAGGTCATTCCGATGAACGGGAGTATTTCATTTTCCCAATCGATGGAGGAAGCCGCTATGTGCGCTCGAGAGATGTAACAAATGACCGATCGGGACCCTGCTCTTCAACAGGTCAACGAGTGAATTTTACAGGTATAGCCACGGTTCCGACCCCAAGATCACGAGCAGTACCGGCCATGCTTCAACAAAAGGACGGAACTGACCGTAAGTGACAAGTTGGTGTAGCGGGGCCATCGTATTGTTGTACCTGTAGCGGCAAGAAGACGCTCACTAATCCTGTTGCATGAAACTCATCCCGGTATAATTGCCATGAAGAGTATCGCCAGGACGCTATTCTGGTACCCGGAACTATACTCTGACATTGAGAGACTGGTCAAATCATGTGATGTTTGTACACAGTTTCGGCGATGCCACCTGCTCAGGTGCTTGCATCATGGTCAGCGACCGGGGATAGCTGGAGCCGTCTGCATGCCGATTTCGCCGGGCCGGTGGACGGCCACATGGTCTTGGTCATCCTTGACTCGGGAACGATGTAGATTAAAGCGCTGCCAATGAAGACTGCCACGTCTGAAACTACGGTCAGAGCTCTGCGTCGAATATTTGCACGGTTCGGGCTTCGAAAAACGTTCGTGTCAGACAATGAAGCACAGTTCGTGAGCTCGCCTTTTCGTGAGTTCTTGGCACGTAACAAGATACAGCAACTAAGAACAGCACCCTATCATCCGCAATCCAATGGCTTAGCCAAGAGAGCAGTGCGCACGCTCAAAGAAGGGATAAAGAAAAAGCCGGGAAGTGACTCTATAATGGTTGGATTGATTTTTGTGCAGATACCGCCGAACTCCGGGAGAAGATGGGAAGTCACCGGCGGAACGTTAGCTCGGTTACCAGATTAAGAACGAAGACAGACAGCATCAAGCCCAAAGAAAATTATGCTGATGGTTCGCCAACAGAAAGTGCAGGAAAGATTAATGCAGGTTATCCGGTTTGGATGAGCAGTTTTGGAAGAAGTCGAAGGTGGATTCCAGGAGTAGTGCAAGACCATCAAAGTTCTAGAATGATGACCGTGGGTTGAGCTCAAGGACGGCACCGACTGAATTTAGGTTAGCTGAGACATCGAGCTAAATCAGTGGACAGTGACCCTGAACAGAAACAAAAACAGGAGCCAGTCGAAGGTACCGCAGAAACTGCAAGACAGCCCGAAAAAAAAGACGATGACAGAATCAGCCTTAACACCACCACTTTTGTGAAGACCAAGTCGGTCACGGAAACAACCTGAACGCCATGGCGTTTAAAGGGGGAGAGACGATGTATCGGCGCAATGCAGTGTTATTAAGGCACGTCACGGCAACGTTACATGCGTTTAGTATAAATACAAGCTGCTCAATAAACCATCGTTCTTGTTGCGTTATCCTGCTTCCTTTTAGTATCTGGACAACGACATAACACAATTCAGTGCTTCAGTCGTTATAAATATACGGACACTGGTAACGAGAAGGTTCACAAACGCATCGGGATCAAAGATTGACTGAATATGCGGATACATTTAATTGCCCTCTTGTTTGTACGTTTTCGGGGAAGTAACCAACTACTGTACTGAACTACGTCGAATATTATTAGCCACAAGTAGAATCCCTTTGATTGGGGCTCAATACAGTGCATATCAAGTAAAAAATAAAGATGGTTCTTGGCACCCTAAAAGCGCGATAGCTAACGAGGCTTGGAAACCAATTTTATAATAAAAAAAAGTCTTCCCAGTTATTCAAATTCTTGCTTTACAACGACTTCTTTTGTATTGCGAATACTTCGTACCTGGCGCGACGTTTTTTTTTCAAGTGAAGCTTGTCATGACTCGCACGTTACAAAGTCAGTGGCGTACGCAAAAGAACTCGGTGCTGGCGAGCGTACATAAATGCGGTCCTCAAAGGTGCGTTGGTCGTATGCAACTTTGCACGCGCTGTTTTCCAATAACTGATGTTTTCTCGATAGGCTTGTCGACGATCAGCCACTCGCAATATAACAGTCTGATATTCTATCGAGGTGACTTGTCATTTCATGCTGCCACATTCTATTGTTTCTTGGATATGAACGCAAGACTGTCACTGTTGAATGCAGCAACTGAAGTGCTAAGCAACTGTATCTGTGTATGCGAATGAAATAAATAATTATGCACAAAGCAATTCGTGAGGAGGGAGCATTACGAAATGTGATAGAAAGGAAATTTAAGAAAGATAGAAAAAAAGATAGAAAGGAAATGTAAACTTGGAGGACGCTCGAGCTTCTTGAAGAATACAACGCGATAGCGTAATCGGACCGGGTTTGTATCGCCTTCGCAATCAGTATAGCCTAAGTCCGCTTTTCTATGGGGACGTAATCCGTGCCGAAAAAAACGCCTTTTGGCTGTGCATGCGGTACGTCGGAACCACGGTGGTCGAAACATAGAAAAACCTTCACATCGCTCCATGCAAGCTCTAGCGGGTTCAGTTGGCAAAGCTATAGTCGGTGACAACCTAAGAATAAATGTAGGCTCCACCTCTGAGGCGTCATTGCCCTTATTTTCCATGCCTCCACGCTACAAAGGAAGTAGTTTCTAAACAGTGGGCATACTTTTGACGCATGCAATCATTAACTTACAATACTTGATTGGTGTGGAAATAAGAATACGAAGTTAAATAAATAAACGTGAGAAGACGCGGAGTTCCGCGTCAGCTTAGCAATATATATGTTGTTTAAATTCGCTTTTTAATGTATACACCAATGCGCATGCACCCCGCCAGGTTTGTTTACTTTCGTACTGTGTGACGCTGGCAGGTCGTCTCGGTTGCTTTCTTTTCACACCTCACCTGCACACAACATTCATATGGGTGCACAACATCACACATATCGCAAACGATCGCCAGTATTCTCACGTTGCGACACCCAAGTAACACACTCACACACGCATATGCGGTAACGCTGATGCCACACCTTTTGCGGGTGGTAAATCACAGATGTGCACTTTCCACAGAATACACACGCGCACATTCAGGCTTCCCCTATACTGCATATGAATGATCATGACGACAATCGTCGAGAGTGGTCATCCCAGTACAAACCTTGCACTGCACGCGATATACTCCAGCATCAACGGAAGACAAGATAGCGGCATGCTCCACCACACAAATAGCTTAAAGTTGACGAATCTCGCCAGCTAAGACAAATTCAGGTTAACACCTATCCACATTGGGAAAGGCGGCATCACAAAAACCCCAATGCATATGTAAACCAATGCCCGTGGTGCGAGTCACGAGCGACGCTGTAACATGTCACATGGGACTGCCGGAACAAGTTTATGGAGGTTCAGTCGCCCCTGATGCTCACGCTACTGGGGGAGCCTTGGAAGGCCGTCCTCACCCGACTTGACCTGAAGACCCAAAGGGCTCCCCTGCATCAAGCCGGTCAAGCTGCAGCGGCCACTGGTGTCCTGAAATGGGGAAACCACCCCTGACATTGTCACCTCCAGAGACGCTAGGGGGCGCCGATTCACGCGGTCGTTTAAACATCGGTTCTTGCTTGTTCACCTTTTTTTCCTGTGAAAGTGAGCAACTTGTTTGATGCCTTTTGCTCCAGTCGACGCCTGAAGTCTTGAGGACCACGTGGAAACAATTTCGTCACGGTGGGTGGATCTTTTACCGAATTTTGAAGGACTTTCTTGCTCGACCACGCCATGGGTTGCTAGGCCTAAGGTTAGGCTTAGCTAAGCCTAACGCTAGGCTGAGCGTGTTTGAGCTATCAAGATGGCTATGCAAGTCACTGTGCAAGGGGAGGACACTTCTCCCGAAGAATTCCAGTGTTTTCGATGGACAACGGCGCTTTCTTAGCGTAAGTCAACTAAAGCACCCGTGGCGGGCGCTGAACTTCAGGGCCCACCATACGGCAAGAACGCTGGCACCAAATCTACCACCAACGCGAAGAAACGCCTCGCTAACGCGTCAAGGCTGCCTCATCTGCCAAGGGAGCATTTTCGAATCATTGTTAGGCCTCGGGGAGGCCTGAACGTTAAGAATACCAGTAACATCCGGATTTTTCAAGCCCTCACGACAGCGGCGCGTCTCTCCGCTGCGGATATTACAGACGACATAGTTTGTCCTAACGCTATGCAGGACATTGTTGTGATTAGTACGCCATCGCAAACCAACGCCAAGGCATATGCAAGTCTAGAGGCCATCACCGTTAATAACGCTAGATAGGAGGTTAGCTCTAACATTGCTGCACCCGACAACACATGTAAGGGCGTCATCAGAAACATCGATATGGAAATCGATAACGAAGAACTCGGAAGACTTCTTATTCAGCCGAGGAATCCCACTGTTCTCGAAGTTCGGCGAATCGAGAACTCTACCACAGTCGTTATCCTCTTCGAAGGACTTCGAGTCCCAAATTACGTCATGTGTGGTCCCAGCATAGTGAAGTGCACCCTCTACCGACGGCAGACGGATGTCTGCTATACCTGTGGTAAACTCGGCCACAGAGCCGACGTGTGCCCCACTCCAGGAAATGTTATCTGTTGAGGTCGCGGAATGACCTCCCCTGGCGACCAGCACGTTTGCTCACCGAAGAGCGCCTTCTGTGGAGGGCCTCATCCAACGGCCGACATTACCTGTACACAAAGATTCGAGATACCTTACATCATCAGACAGCGCAGAAGAGAGAGACGCCACTTTGACAAGGACTTCCCACCGATACATCACCTGTCCGAACCAGCCAACAAGTCCAGGTCCCAGTCCAGGAGCTCGAGGGGGCGCTCCCGATACAGGAGTGGGCCCCGATCCACAAGCCGTTCCCAGTCCCGGAGCTGTTCCCGATCACGGGGCCCGACCGTCAGCATTCAGGTGCCTGCTGCCACAGCGACCGAGTGGGCTGACCGCGTCAAAGGATCCCAGAAACAGGTAACGGGGGGCATACTGCCAGAGCAGAACAATAATAAAATTATTCAGCTGGAAAGGGAGAACGCAGCACTAATGGAGGCGATCACGCTACTTAGAGTCGAGATAGTTGCACTTAAGAATGCTAATAACGCTAAGAGTGAGGCTCCACAACCTCTACAGGTCACTAGACTCGAAACGCCTGTTCAAACGCCTATGGAAACGCCCGTGGAAACACCTATGGAAACGGCCATGGAAACGCCCGCAGAAAAACACGCGGAGATGCCCGTCGAAACACCCATGAAAGTGCAGTGTACTGTTCGTCCAGCCAAAAAGAGGGCTTTGACGAGGCCCGCGTTTGATGAGGAACTGCATAGTTTTAAAACAGAGATCAGAGACAAGTTCCAGTCATTTAGCCAAGCAGTCGCATTGGTTCATGTTAAGGTCGATACCTTGGCGGACAAGTTCAGCACACTGGATGCCATGTCAATACGTTGGACGCTAACTTCTGTGCGTTGGACGCTAAAGTCAACGCACTCGAACGCAGGTACTTATCTTTCGAGTCTAACCATGGCGCGTCCGCCTAAAGAGTTCAGAATTTGGCAGTGAAACTGCTGGGTGTTTACCCACAAGAAGGCAGTTCTTCAGCAGTTCATTCGTTCTCGCTCTGAAAAGCCGCACGTCATTTTGCTTCAGGAGACGCTTTCGAATTCTGTCATTCTGCCGGATTACACATCTCACGCTCTTTATGGAGACGGACGAAAGGGCATTTGCACGCTCGTATCTAAAGGATACACCTATATCTCGCATGAACTTTCTATGAACAGTAGTAAAGTGGAACACTCATTGGTCGAAATTATTCGGGGAGGTTATTTTAAGAGTAGTGTTTTCATCCTGCATATTTATAGTTCACCAAATGAGTCGAAAAAAAAATTTGCGGCGCTCTTGAGTAGGGCTGCCGCCAGGGCCGGTATCTCCTTGCTTGTGGTGGCGGGTGATTTCAACGCTCCTCATCAGGGTTAGGGTTATCTGTGGTCATCCCGTAAAGGCGATAATTTGTGGCAAGCAGCGGCGAACTTGAACCTCACCCTGGCCACGGACCCAGCATTTACGGCCAGGATGGGTAACTTCTGCACGAGGGACACCACGCCGGATCTTACCTTTCTTAAAAATGTTGAATCTGGTACTTGGCACAACTTGCACGTGGATCTGGGTAGTGACCATAATGTCTTAGCTACCCATATCAGTGTAAAGGGCAAACCCGCAAGAGAGTTTAGTTTCACAGACTGGGATTACTTCCGGCATATTAGAAAAGAACGCGCGCAAGCTGAAGACTCAACCACCAGCCTGGATCAATGGACCAAGCAGCTCAAGGGAGACGTTGGTGAGGCGAAAAAAAAGATACACACAGATTTGGAAACGGATAGGATGGACAGCCACCTTGCGCACCTCCTAGAGGCCAAGGAATTGTTACTGAAAAGGTGGAAGGGGCAGTGGTTCAATCGTTGGCTCCGCGAGAAAATTGTAGAACTTAACCGAACCATCGACGACCACTGCCAGACCCTCTCTAGGCAGTAGTGGGATGAGGTGTGCAATTCTGTTGATGGCCAAATGACAATAGGAGAGAAATAGAATTCGCTAAAGCACCTTTTGCACAAGTCGAATTTCAAGAGTAATCGAAGGCAAGTCATTGATAAACTGATACATGCCGCAAGACAGTCTGATTCTGAAGACGCTATACTGGAAGGTTTGGCTCACAGATATTTACCCATTGGCTCCTCGAGCTGTTCAGGCTATCCGTCTTACACTGGACCCCCTTGCAATGAGCTGGGAGAGCCCTTTACCGCCAGCAACATTTGGGAAGTTCTTCAAAACCTTAATGGACAATCGGCTCCGGGGCCGGATGGCATCTCGAACAAGGCCCTCAGGTACCTGGAAAACGAATCAATCAATATTCTTACCAATGAGATGAATCGCATATGAAGAGAAGGCTCTGTCCCAGACTCTTGGAAAATGGCATCATTTGTCTTCATTCCTAAGCCGGGGCGTCCTCCAGATTTAGGCAATCTAAGGCCTATATCGCCAATGTCCTGTGTCGGCAAGGTGGCGGAGCACGTCATTTACAACCGTGTCTCTAAGTACATCGAGAAGAAAGATCTTTTTTCTTACAACATGGTTGGGTTTCGCCCGTCTTTTTCCGCATAGGACACAATGAAGCTGCTCAAACAGCAAATCATAGACGTGAACACAAGGGACGTAAGAGGCATCCTGGGTCTTGACTTGGAAAAAAGCGTTTGACAGCATCCCTCACGCGCACATCTTAAACTCCATTTCAGACCTTGGACTAGGCGAAGCCTTCCACAGATACGTCAGCTCCTTTCTCGAATCCAGGAAACCCACGCTCAATATCGGAGACCTCAAGTCCTCTCCCATAGCACTGGGCCCTAAAGGCATGCTGCAAGGAGCTGTGATATCTCCGCGTTAACATCGCTATATGCAAGTTGTCTACGCTGCTATCTAACGTGAAGGGCATCAACCATACGCTTTACGCTGATGATATTACCATCTGGTATCCCGGAGGTAGCGAAGGGGAAGCCGAGACTGCACTCCAGGAAGCCATCGATCAGACAGAGCTCTTCCTTGCTGGCACAGGGCTGAGGTGCTCCTCGAGTAAATCGGAGCTGCTTCTGTACAGGCCCAATAGAAAAGAAGCCAAGCCAAAAAACTGGAACTTTTTATCAGAGGTAGAGATTGTACTTCACACCAGAAGTGGCGCCCCCATTCCGAGAGTGGACGCTATTAGAGCGCTGGCCATGATTATAGATTCGCACGGGTACAACGTACAAACCATCGCTAAGATTTCTACCAAGACCGACAACATGATCAGGTTGATTAATAGGGTTTCGAACAAAAGGGGGGACTCAGAGAAGACAATCTACTGAGGCTCTTTCATGCATTTTTCATGAGCCACACAACACACGTTGCTGCCATGCACTCTTGGTATGGATTCGAAAAGAAGAAGCTGGAAACTCTGATAAAAAAAGCGTAAAGAGGGTGTTCGGCATCGCCGTGCAAACAAGCACTGAACGGCTTATGCAGCTAGGAGTTCATTACACCTTAGATGAGATCATTAAAGCCCAAGAGACTGCATAGCTAATGCGCCTGTCGTCTACGCCGGTTGGTAGGAAGATTCTGTCCATCCTAGGCCTCAGTCCGGCGCTCGTAGAGGATCACCGTCTTCAACTACCAGATAAACAGCGTACTGCCATCCAGGTCTCTCCGTTTCCGCGAAACGTCCATCCTCAGCACAACGTAGGAAGGCGCCGGGCTAGGGCCATCACACTTCTGAAGAACATGAGGAACAATCCTCATTCAGTTTGTTTTGTCGATGCCGCTCAGTACGGTCGCTCAGCTAGGTTTTCTGTTATTTCCGTCAATCATATGGGCTCTATGCATCAGTTAGGGACTCTAATCCCTCAAGAGCCGAACAGTTGGCTGTAGCCCTTGCTCTTTTGGATGACAGTAGATCGCAAATCTTCACCGACTCAATGTCAGTGGTCAAGGCTTTCGCCTCTGGTTCCGTCTGTACTGAAGTATTTAAACTACTTGAGAATAGGACACTTTCTCCACATACCATTACCTGGTTTTCTGCACATCTCGAACCCCTACTGGACTCTCAAGTAAACCTGAATGACACTGCTTACTCTTGGGCGCGCGCACTAACCCTCCGCGCTGGGGAGGACGTAGGTCTGCAGGTTGGCAGTGAGATGTTCAGGGACGCTTTACTTACATTCAGTGAAGTGGCTAAACACTACCAGTTGAGTAGGCGGTCATTTGCTCCACCACACAACAAGTTGTCTAGACCTCAAGCCATCACGTTTAGAATGCTCCAGACCAGGTCCCATCTAAGCCTATTTTTCCTCAGCATAGTCTCCTCAGAGGCTTTTGACTCTACCTGTCCTGATTGTGGTGAGGTTAGTGACTTAGCACATATGCTCTGGAAGTGCCCCTCGTTACGGGGCCCAAGTCGGCTCACAGAAGAAGATTGGGACTCTGCCTTACGAAGTTCAGAGTTGCTACCACAACTACGGGCTGTCCAGAGAGCTCACGACGCGGCGGTGAGGCTAGGCCTCCCCGTTCCTACGTGGGAGCGGCCCGCGACGTTGCTCTAAAGGAGCAGCGTTTCTCAGGACCCAATAAAGTTCTTTGTCTGTCTGTCTATTCTCCCCTCCAATTTCTTCTTTTTTTTCATAAATAAAAAAAAGTTGTATCATCATCCTAGAGATGCAGAGAATGGACGCCGTGTTGCTGCTTCACGCTGCCGAACTGACAGAACGCGGTGAAGCTCTGCCGCTTCGGTGCTCTTGAAACGCAGCAAAATCATAAACGCCAGCATCTAACGACGGCCGAAGATGACGATGCTGAGGTCCACTGGATGAAATATCTTGTTCTTGACGAAGACACCACAGAAATCCGAATGGACATCTGACGATTCCGGTGCAGTGGCACATCGCCTGTCGTCGCGAATGGCGCCATGCTGAATTTGTCAATAGTTCATCGTGACTCTTACGTCATAGTAAAGAGCGGCCGCAGTTGGACGCGCATGATACAAACGCACAGTGGCACACTTTACTGTTTATTCTTAGCTTGTCACCGACAATAGAGAGCAAGCGCACAACGCAGTGACCTGATGCTGAAGCAATATAATTCAATAGGTGTCGGTCTATACCAGTTGTAGTGTTGTCAATAAGCTTCATGCACTGCAAATCATTTCACACCCTTAAGGGGGGATTTTTGAATAAATCACCCATCTTACACCTATTATTTCTGCCAAACTTATCCGCATGGGTGTAAGTTCTGCAATTCCACCTTTTGTACGCCCATTTCTCATTTTTAGGTGTATTATAGGTATACGTTAGCAAATTACACCCAAGGGTGTTTCCTTGAACATTACACCTATCATATATGTATATAGTTTAGAGCATCAATACATATCACATCTCAACCGATGCAATCAAACCGCATGCCAAAAGTCTGGGGAAAAGATCGATGTTGCGGCATTCGTTTTCATTTCCCATAATTCATTCGCCAAAATATATCGTGCTATCTATTATATTTATTAAACCACCCCCTATTTATTATATTCAGAAGATTCCTCACATGTTCAATGACTTAATTCATGGGTTAACTTTTTGGGATTCCTACTAAAAATATTTTGCTGCCGTTTATGTCCATTCTTCCCTAATTCTCACAGAGACATCAGTAAAAGAGATTATGTTGCACTTAAACATAACATGAAACGATTACACACGGTTTTCGACAGGCTATCGAGCGCGCTTTCTCATTTGAAATCACACTAAGTTTTTTGTACCAGAGGTCCTGATTTATTAAAGACGATAGTCTTTTTTGGGGACCTTCAACGCAAAAATTTTGGTCTGCCTGCCTGTCTGTCTGTCTGTCTGTCTGTCTGTCTGTCTGTCTGTCTGTCTTTCTGTCTGTACATTTGTCGGTTTGTCCACTCTATACGGCATCTGGTACTTGAAATGGCCGACCTCATCTGCAGCGCCCACCAGTGTTGCTCAAGATTGAGCGTTCATGCTTGTGCAATCGTCAATTAAAAAGCCATGATTGCGCATGTCTGTGGCACCATAACAACACGTATATATTCTGCATGTGCGTATTTTACTAGAAAAAGCATACATTAGTAATATTAAGGGCCGTAGCGCTTATCACGCTGCGCTGACCATGCAATGCTTGCACGGAACAGGGAGTGTTTCCAACGCTTTGCTAAGGTGGTGGAATCTACCCGTCGCCTTCCGTTCTACACCTTATCACCTCTGAGATGGGCGGGCACACCCCCATCAAAGCCACACGCTTTGTTTTCTAGGAAGACTGCCAGATGGCGCTCATGTCTCACGTGCGACATGATTTGATGTTCTTTTTCGCCTTAGCTGTACGCTCGAGGCGCTCAAACGCAGTGCCTACAGAATACCACTCACCGACTTTCTTGCGCTGAACACCAAATAAATGTCCTGTTCACTCTCTCCACACGCAAGACTATCTTCTTTTGACGACATTGCTCTTTTTATATTTACTTGAAATGCACGCTTGCCCGTCGTATAATATACACGTGAACGATCGTAGAGAACACTAGCGCAATGTACCCGTGCCACAAAGATGGAGAGTAGTTGACTAATTGCAGCATTGTAACTGGCAGTTGTTACTGTCACGTCACAATGCACTGATAATCGCACATTGGTATGCTCACACAAAATTTAAGACTTGAAATAAAAGCAAGCGCTCTACATACTTTGTCGGTAAAAAAAGCAAAGCGCCCGGTTCTTGCTGATTGGCAGAGTGTTATTTAAAAGAAGCTAATAGCACAGCAGGGGTGTTGCTAGGATTTATGCGTGCAAGGGAACAGAAAGAGGAAAGAAGGAGGCCTGGCGCAATTTGTATGTAAATTTTTGCCTGTAGTTGCATACGTGCGAATCCGAATCGCAAGCTTTCTTTTTTTTTTGCGAAATGGGCCAAATCCTGACCCGAAAGTAGCTCAAATGACACTCAATTGGCTCATACATACGTTCACGTTTCCTCTAAAACAGTAATATTAAAACAATAATTATAAATATTGTTACACGCAAGAAGTACACGAAAAGGTTGAAAAACAGGCGAGCCTGGATGGTTCGCGTTTACTTCCACAAGGGGTCTCGAGACAGCACACCCAACGTCGTCTTCCTTCTTCACCTTTTGTCTGAATGTTCATTCGCGCTGTATGCGCCGTGCATTGCAACCGCTCGTGACATTTCCCCGTTGGCAGACGAAGCCCGCCGGGCGAGTCACTCAGTGGTTCGTGTATTGCATAGCTTCATGCGAGCGACGTGCGCCACTTCTGTTTTAGCCGAGCGCCGTCCAGTGCTTGTGAGCCGTGCTATGCGGTAGTTGACCTCACTGAGGCGTTCGAGGATAACGTAGGGCCCGACATAGTGAGCGAGAAATTTCTGGTACAGGCCACGTTTCCGTAAAGGCGTCCAGAGCCACACCTGATCTCCAGGATTGAAGTGAACATGTCGGTGACGGTCGTCATAGCGGATCTTTGACCGGTCTTGCGAGGTGACGGTGCGTAGCCGAGCGAGGCGTCGCGCTTCTTCTGCTCTACAGAGAATCTCGTTGATCGGCTCACTGTGATGAGCAGAGTAGGGAAGCATAGTGTCAAGATTATAGCGTGGTGGACGAGCATAAAGGAGAAAGAAAGGTGAGTAACCAGTGGTCTCATGTCTTGCGGTGTTGAAAGCATAGGTGATGAAAGGCAAAATTGTGTCCCAGTTTTTGTGCGCGGAGTCGATGTACATGGACAGCATGTTGGCAAGCGTTCGGTTCGTGCGTTCCACTAGACCATTAGTCTGTGGATGGTATGGAGTGGAATGGCGGAAGCTTGATGAGCACAGACGAAGGGTCTCTTCGACAACATCCGCGGTAAATTGCCGCCCACGGTCGCTGATTACGATGCGAGGAGGTCCGTGTCTGAGGATAACTTGAAACAGCAAGAAGATGGAAACGTCTTTTGCTGTGGCCGACGGCAGTGCTGCCGTCTCACAATAACGGGTTAAGTGGTCTACGCAAACGATGACCCAACGATTGCCGTCTGTGGATCGCGGAAAAGGGCCCAGAAGATCTATACCAACTTGCTCAAAGGGGGTGCTAGGAGGCGAAACAGGCTGAAGGCGACCAGACGGCGCGTCAGTTGGTCGCTTGTAACGCTGACATTGGGTGCAGCTGGCGACGTACCGTTCGGTATCATTGCGCATCCGGGGCCAATAAAAGCGTTCCTGAGCACGGTAGAGTGTTCTTGTGCATCCAAGATGTCCGGAAGTTGGTTCGTCGTGCATGGCAGATAATACGTGACTGCGAAGGCTCTTGGGGACAACCAAAAGGTAGCGCGCACCGGTAGCCGAGAAGTTCGTCTTATATAGGGCGCCGTCACGTAAGCGAAAACGATTGTCTGCAGCGGACTCCCGCGCGGCCGCGAATAGCGGCTGTAAGCTGTCGTCTTTCCTCTGCTCTGATATGAAGGTATCCATATCCGGAAATCCCGTGGACACAAAAGCGATGTATTCATCAAAGTTGTCCGCGTCACATTCAGTCGTTGGGAGTGGCAGGCGAGAGAGACAATCAGCATCAGCGTGTCGCCGGCCGCTCTTGTAGGAAACAACGAAATCATACTCCTGCAGACGGAGCGCCCAGCGTGCTAGTCGACCAGAGGGATCCCGAAGATTCACAAGCCAGCATAGAGAGTGATGATCCGTGACGACAGTAAAGGGGCGCCCGTAGAGATACGATCGAAACCGTTGCACAGCGAAGACGACCGCCAGACACTCTTGTTCGGTGACAGTGTAGTTGCGCTCGGGGCGACTCAATGAGCGGCTAGCGTACGATATCACATGCTCGCTGTCGCCGACACGCTGAACTAGTACGGCGCCAATGCCAACACCACTAGCATCGGTATGAACTTCTGTCGGTGATGACGGATTGAAGTGGCGAAGAATAGGCTGGGACGTCAACAGTAGCTTTAGCTGCCGAAACGATGAGTCGCATTCCGAGCTCCACTCGAAAGGAACACCTTTTTGGAGAAGGCATGTGAGCGGATGAGCTATGTCAGCAAATTTAGGAATGAAACGGCGAAAGTAGGAGCATAACCCTAAAAAACTTCGTAGCTGCTTCACAGAGCGAGGTGCCTCGAATGCCTCCACAGCTGTTGTCTTTTGTGGATCTGGTCGTATACCTTCTTTGTCGATCAGGTGTCCCAGCACAAGTGTCTGTCGTTCACCAAAATGGCACTTTTTAGAATTAAGCACAAGGCCGGCCTTCCTCAAGCAGTTCAGTACCAAGTCCAGGCGCTCGTTATGCTCACGAAATGTTCGGCCGAAGATCACAACGTCGTCTAGGTAGCACATACAAACTTCCCACTTCAAACCGCGAAGTATAGTGTCCATGAACCTTTCAAACGTTGCGGGGGCGTTACAAAGCCCGAAAGGCATCACGTTGAATTCAAATAGTCCATCGGGCGTTACAAAAGCGGTCTTCTCTCTGTCATCCGGGTGCATAGGGATTTGCCAGTAACCTGATCGTAAATCCACAGAAGAGAAGTAAGAAGCCGCAAAGAGGCAATCGATGGCGTCGTCAATTCGTGGGAGTGGGTATACGTCTTTCCTAGTAACGGCATTTAGGCGACGGTAATCGACACAGAATCGCCACGTGCCGTCTTTCTTCTTCACCAGTATCACTGGAGCTGCCCAAGGGCTAGACGATTCCCGAATTACTCCTTTACCCATCATTTCTTCGACTTGAGCGCTGATGATCTTTCGCTCCGCAGAGGACACACGATATGGTTTTTGACGAATCGGTTCAGCGGATCCTGTGTTGATGCGATGGCGAGTACGGGATGCAGGAATCGATGTGGGGCCGTCGTGCTGTGCAAAGTCGAATATTGAAGAGTGTTTCGAGAGCAGGGCCATCAAAACACGACGTTCATGGTCACTGAGCGATGTAGCTACCATTCCGAGCATGTGTTCGTTTGCGGTGTGCGAGACACTGGTTTGTGCTGTATCCGGTAGTTCTGTAAGCACTGCCATAGGTATAAATGACTCTCCCTGAAACGTAGCAAGTTTTAGGCCTTGAGACAGCACTACGGCTTCAGTGGAGCAATTTAGCGTCCATAGCCCTGCGCATCCATCGGTAACTGAAACCATACAATACGGAACCAACACATTTTTCTTAAGACAGTTTCTATGGACCGGTTCCACCGCAACATCGAACGAAGTACTAACAGAAGACGAACAAACAACAGGAACGCGCATCGCGGATAAAGCGGGCACAACAGTGTCTTCAGAAACACAAAACACACTCTCTTGCTGGGATGATTCTTCTAAGAGCGCAGAGGACACACTTCCGCAAATACTGAGTTCTCCTGTTCGGCAGTCAACATTGGCGCCACACAATTTCAAAAAGTCAATGCCGAGAATTACATCGTGTGTGGAACGCGGAAGCACGGTAAACTCAGTGTTAAAGGTTTGACCACCCAAGGAGACATCCACGTTACACACACCAACCGGGTATAGTGAGTCCCCACTCACTCCACGAAAGCTTGTGCTGTGGTCCCAATGAAACATAACCTTACGTCCCAGCAGATTTTTGAACACCACACTCATGACAGAAACAGTTGCTCCCGTGTCGACTAAAGCCATGGTAGAAACGCCATCAATAAGTACATTAACCTTATTCTTCAGCATGAAGATAGGTGGAGGTATCCGAGTCGGCAGCAAAGATTTTCCAGCGACCTCACCTCCATCGGCCGCGCTGGCTAGTTTCCCGGCGGTGGTGACGCGAAGCGGCGTCGAGGAGATGATGACGTCACACGCCGTCTGGGAGATGGAGATCGAGACGCTCGGAAAGCTGGTGGTGGTGTCAGAGTACGTTCGGAGGCAGGAGAGCGGTAACGGTTTCGATACCTTTCTTGTTCTCCAGAATAGCTGTCCAGAGGGAAGTGACGGCTTCTTTCTTCTCGGAAGTAGCCTTCAAAAGGGGTGTTTCCTGGCCTATTAGTGTCCATTGCACGACCACCGTGTTGCATAAACGATCCCGACTGTCCATTGCTGAATGCCCGACGTCGGTTACAATACCTAGCTATGTGGCCAGGCGTGCCACAGTTGTAACACACGGGCAGAGGGCGAACTTCCGGACGCTGATTGAAATATTCCACAGCGGCCACAGGCTGAGAGTAACTCATCCCCTCCCCTTGGATGTCGTAGGCAGTGCTGGGTCTTCGTGGGCGAACGTCGCGTGGATGCTGATCAAAACGCCGATCAATCGAGTCGTAGTGGCGTTGTTCGGTCTGGCCATAATGCGGGTCGTGTCGGTAGCTGTTACAATCCGCAGCATTCACCGAATGCTGCCAAGTAGCCGGAGGAGATGCGCAGACGGCGTCTCGGAAAGCGACGGAGGCGCAACGCGGCACCGCATAACGCGTTTGTTCTTCGTGCCGCAGGAGCTCCTCACGGACAATCTGCCGAATGGTAGCTGAGAGGTCTGTCTGCGGACTCGCGTCAACGCTGGCCACAGTCGTGACATTGGCTAGCCGTCCAAACTTCGGCGTGATTCGGCGAGTTTTCAGCGCCTCGAATGTGCGGCAGTGCCGAATCACGTCTGATACGGTGTTCAGGTTGTCTTTTCCAATGAGGAAGTTATAGACGTCTTCCGCAATACCTTTTAAAAGGTGTCCCACTTTATCTTCCTCGGACATTCGAGAGTCGATGGTCTTACACAGCTTGAGAACTTCTTCAATATATGTCGTGCAAGTCTCGCCGATCACCTGAGCTCTCTGAGCTAAAGCTGTTTCCGCTCGTTTCTTCTTAGTGTCCGAGTCGCTAAAGCACTTCTTCATTTCTTCAATAAGACTGCTCCATGTAGTAAGCGTGTCGGCGTGGTTTTCATACCAAACCAGGGCCGTGTCCGTCAAATAAAAAACGACATGCCTGAGCTGGCTGGCCGGGTTCCAGTTGTTGCATTGGCTTACCCTTTCGTAATGGGTCAGCCATTCATCGAAGTCTTCCCCTGGCTTTGCTGAGAACGGCCGTGGCTCTCGGTAATGCTGATACAGCGGTGGTCTTGCCGAGGCATTGCTGAGGGGGTCATTTTGCTCCAGAGACATGTCGGGGCGCGATGGCGAAAGTCCGGCAAGGCGACGGCTTCTACGAAGTTCTGGTGCTGACGGCTCCGTCGTAGGTCGTGGGAGGTACCCAGCACAGCTCCACCAAATGTTACACGCAAGAAGTACACGAAAAGGTTGAAAAACAGGCGAGCCTGGATGGTTCGCGTTTACTTCCACAAGGGGTCTCGAGACAGCACACCCAACGTCGTCTTCCTTCTTCACCTTTTGTCTGAATGTTCATTCGCGCTGTATGCGCCGTGCATTGCAACCGCTCGTGACAATATTACTGTTCTAGAAGAACGTTGATAGTATGTATATGTCAAGGCAGCGTTAGTTGAGCTTGTTTTGGTTCTAGATTTGCCTCATTTTGAATTAAAAAATATCTCCTCAAACGAACATAAAAAAGAGTGGGAGATGTGTCAAATATGGAACAACCTCCTTGCCACCCTTCCCTAACTTTTTATTTATATCTATGTTCCGCAAGTAACAAATTTTGACTCCGAAATGTCGAAACAACGCCGCAATAACGCCTCACCCGGGAAAAAAAAAATGTACATTACGAAGGCTACCCATTCGCCACCTGCACACGGCAGTGGCAAAAAAAAAAAAGAAGACTTTGAAGCTCTGCTAGCAAATAAATATGTTGTCAAGCATGAAATATTACACTATATCTTGGAGGCTTGACATAGCTTGGAAATTATATCATAAAACGGTACTGCTATGTGTTTCGGTTTCGGTTTTGAGGTCTCGGGGCAACTGCGCATCGCCATCGTCAACAGGCAGACTTTGAATTGGGTGGTAACATGTCGTGTGCGTGTTTGCTGCAGGCTGACGGTGGTTTATTATTTTACTATTCACTTGCTTTGTCAGGGACGCGTACTTATATGGCTTGCACAGTTTAACTTGTGCTTACAGTAGATACAGTACGTATCACTGCAATCTGTGGCGTGTCGGCTAGTACAGAACAACTTCGGTGCGGCGGAGTGTGTGTCCTCTGTCAACGGCTTTCGTTGAAGCTTGTGCCCGCCGCAAGCAGAGAGTTTCCGATCAAGCAATCAACGGACTGTACGCTGGGAGCTACATGGAGAACGCTTTTGGATTTCGTGCTATTGCTGAAAAGGTAAGCTTTCGTGTATGCGAACAATGAAGTGCAGAATTGCGTGCCTGCCTGCCAACTCCCGATTTGCCCGCGATACTCGTAATTGCAGGAAGCGACCGTCTCATGGCGTCGGTAGCTTCGTGACCTTCGCTCGCTGTGTGCTTATCAGCTGCGATGTCTCAACAGTCGCAGTGTTCGTGAACCTCGCTTTGGGACATGGTTAAAGAAAACGGGGGTATGTGCCCCGCGCAGATAAACCTTACGGCATTCGGCAGCGGGTGAGAAAACAAAGGGGGGGGGGGGCTGAGCGAGCCGAGGTGGGCGAAAGAAATGGCATAATAATAATAATAATAAAAACGAAGCAGATCAACGGTAAAACAGGCGCCAGTTGTCAGTTAGCGGGACTGCAGTGGACAAATGGGACGCGTTTATTACGCGGGAGAAAAAAAATCCAGATTTCAATGACTGAAGATAGGGGTGCGTTTTTAATGCGAGTAAATACGCTATTTAAAGCAACAATTGAAAAATACTTAAACTTTGTATCAGTACCCCTTTGATGCCTGCGCTTTGCAGCGGCGTGACGTGTTTTGTTAAAAATCGTGCAGCTAACCAAAGAATTTATATGTACGTTGTTTAATCAGTGATTCGCGCTTTTTATGCCTTGCTAGGTTTGTTTATATTTATACTAGTATATCGTGAATAATCAGGATATAGAAATATTGATCTGCTTTAATAAGGGATTGAACAGCGACACTCAATTGCACACATCTTTTTGCATTTTTGCACCATTGTACTGCGGCACATAGAATATTGTAGAATAGAATATTTCTGTATATTTTGGTGTAGGGTTTGGCGACGTGGTTACATATGAAAGCTTAGCCAAAGTGTACCAACAAACACGCACACAAAACTTTCAGTGAGACTGATACAGCACAGATGATACTGGTGTAGGCATAGTTAGCCACTAAAGAACACGCTCGCGAAAAACAAAATGAGGATAGCGACACAGGTGGCTGTAAATAAAAGCAGGCAGACCTAACAGCTCTTGTCTGTTTCATGCATTTTGTCTGTGCAGGTTTCATCCTTACGAATGTAAGGACACTGATCCAACTAAAAAGCCCTCCGTGCATATATTCCTGTTAGCTACTTCTCCAATATGTCGTGCATTTTTTAAATTACACATATTTATGGTCCAACAGTTCACAGCTTATTGAGCATATATTTAACTTACTTGTGATACATTATCTGTTGCATGGCTGTTTTTATGAATTAAAAAAATTCAACTGCGAATGAGCTGCTTATGCATGCACTCGAAGAATAGGGTTAGCACGTCTTATTTATTATTGAGAGTAGTCAGTTTTACTCTTGGCCTAAAGTAATCATTTTGTTGACCAATAAGCAACCTGTGAAAGACATAAAATTATCGAGTACACCAAATTTATGTAACTGGAGAAGAAATTTAGAGGTGAGCTTCCACAAATACACAGTGCTGTTTTTCCAGCAGCAGTTGTCATATTGTAAGTGCTGTTGATCCTTCCATATTGGGGCTTGCTCGATGTTTTACACTATTTTCACACAGTAGATTGTACATCTGTGATGTGTACATGTCTACACAACGATCCTTCAAAGTAAATGATAAATATTGCTACTTTTCTGTCTGAATGGGTTTATATAATTTTTTGTATCAACCATTGTAGTGGCCTATTGGTTAGGGTATTCTAGCTTAGCAAGAAAACTTGGTATAAACGCTGAAATTTGAGCTTCCCAGTATATTTCAAGCTTCTTGGTAGGTGCATGATTCAAGAGAGAAGCACTTTTTCACCACCACCACGGTGGTGAAAAAACTATACTCAAACATGGCACTTGCATTCGTACACTAATATGCAGAGATGCTTGTAAACGTAAAAGTGAATAGTGGTAAAGCTGAAAGTGGAGAAGCTGGAGCTTTTTATTATATGACACATCATAGTGAGGTTCTGATTCTTCCCAGTATTTTTTAAATGCTTAGTTGAATGTTGTGCATTTCTTACATGCAGAATGTTGAAAGGAAAGCACTCTACGTCTTCTACGATGGACTGGGTGCTGACAATTCAGTGCACTCTTCATCACAACCTGAAAGCAGCTGTTCCGGGCTCACGACCTCACTCAAAGGGTCGCAGCAGTGGTGGACGCTACTCATAGGGTGCACCAAATATCTTGTACATTTTAGGAACATTCCTCTGATGGGAAAGGCTTCATCTCAAGCTATGTGTCCTATATACCTATTTATATTTTCAATATAAGTATCAGTTTGCCATCAGATCAACAGCAGTGCGTGTAGAAAACTGTGTACAATGCATAATGTTACAGTTGTATGAAAAACTGGAGATGGCCTACATGTCGCCAGCTTAAAAGGTTGATCCACTAATGGGTCAATCCACGCCAAACATCCCAGCTATTTTAGTGACCATCTCAAATGTATTAAAAAATTGTGATGATTTACTGCATTGAAAACAGTGAAACAGTAAAATAATTTCAAAAGAAAAAAATTTTCGGTCACGTAGTTGCCTTTTGAACTTATTGGAATATTGTTTCAGTGTGGTTTGTGGGAAGGTAGTTTAAAAGTACTGCTCATTGCTTCGATACCAAAATTTGTCTACATGCTAAGTACAAGTTCATGTGTAAAGTGTTTGAAGCACAGTAATATTAGTGCAATTTCCCTGGCACATATGCCTCCAAGACTAACAATGTGATTGATACGACTGGTTGGTGCTGTATGGTAGACAAAGAAAGTTCTTAACAGCGCAAAGGACATGAAGGGAAAGGAGAAACGAGAACAGAGCCCTGAACAAACAATCAAAGTTTATTGCAAACCAACTGCAATATATAGAAAACAGAATCTGCGCATAACCACGCACAATAAGCAGAATCGCACATACATGCACCATACAGCCTACCTTATCAACAACCGGTCATGTTAATGGAGCCAAGATAACTAACTTCACAGCAGTTAAGAAAAATTGAGGGTACGCTAACACAGGAAGCACCAAGTTGTTGAATATAGAAAGCTTCACTAATCTCGTGCTCGCGCCGATTTTTATATCCCCCGTGATCAAACACTTGCCGAGAATTGGCTGACAACAAGACTTATTACAATGGTCTGCCAAGTGGCTGGGAAGGAAACCTTTTAGAGAGTTAGCGTACCCCCTCAACCGATCATTCATGCATCGCCCTGTTTGGCCAATGTAACTATGCCCAAAAGTAAAAAAATATCTTGTAGAGAATCGCTAAAACACATTCAAGATGGCACGTAGCGTGTTTCTTAGTGCATTCTTCTTTCTTAGGTCCTTCGCTGTTGACCCTGTGACATAGCCCAGCGATTTATCGCGTGCGCAGAACACAACTGTTGCACCTATTTTGCCAGTGACCTTCTTTAGCATTTGGGAAACTTCGTGTATGTAGGGAATAACAGCCTTGCTAGAAGGAGGCTTGTTGAGTTAGCTGTTGCTTTGTCTCTTATCAACCACTCTTAGTGACATTAGGAGAGTCTCGGCAATGGAAGTTAGCTAGGGGTTTGAAAAGCCTCCTTGTTGAAGGCAGTGAACTTGGAGCGAGAAACTGCACTCTATCTGGCGGTGACAAGAGCCAGTTAAAATTGCCTTTAGGCAGGAAAAAGCGATGCTTCACTTGACCAGCTTAGAATGGGCGGACGTAAAAAGGAGGTTCTTTCTTGAGAATGACTCGTACCGCCAACATACATGACGAAAAAAAAAAAGCATTTCTAATTCTAGACATCGTAGCTTGTCGTCAGAAATAAACTCCGACGTTATTTCTAGTTTCTTCATTTCACACCCGAAAACGTCAAATATCTCATCGGTGGTTCGCCGAGGGTAAGATTGATGGATGCGGTAAAGCTCTAAAAAGTCGTCAACGTAATCGAACACTTTAACTGTACTCGTGTGATCAAAGTTAGCCATGAGACTTCTTTCATACCGCGCGAGTAAAAAGTCACAAAGAACCGGTGCTAAACTTGAGCCATTGCACACATCTGCACCGGTGAGATATTTGACATTTTTTGGCGTGAATTGATGCAACTAGAATTAAAGTCGGAGTTCGATTCATGACGACAAGTTACGATGCCTTGACTTGGAAATGGTTTTTTGGTTGACCATGTATATTGGCTGTACGAACCTTTCTCAAGGAAAAGCGTTCTTTTTACGTCCACTAATTCTAAGCTTGTCAAGCGAAGCATCGCTTTTTCCTGCCTAAAGGCAATTCTAACTGACTCTTGTCACCGCCAGATAGAGTGCAGTTTCTCGTTCTAAGTTCACTGCCTTCAACAAGCAGGCTTTTCTAATCCCCTGCTAACTTCTATTGCCGAGATTCTCCTAACATCACTAAGATTGCCTGATGAGACACAAAGCAAGAGCTAACTCAACAAGCCTCATTCTAGCAAGGCTGTTATTCCCTACGTACACGAAGTTTTCCATAGGCTAAAGAAGGTCGCTGGAAAAATAGGTGTAAGAGTTGCGTTGTGCGCGCGCGACAAGCTCGCTGGCCTATGTCGCAGGGTCAACAGCGAAGGACCTGAGAAAGAAGCATGCACTAAGAAACACGCTATGCACCATGTTGAATGTGTTTTAGCTATTCTCTACAAGATATTATTTACCTGTGGACATCGGCCAAACAGGGCGATGCATGAATGATCGGTTGAGAGAGCATGCTAACTCTCTAAAAGGTTTCCTTCCCAGCCACTTGGTAGACCATTGTAATAAGTCTTGTTGACAGCCAATTCTTGACAAGTGTTTGATTACGGGGGATATAAAAATCGGCGCGAGCACGAGATTAGTGAAGCTTTCTATATTCAAGAACTTGGCGCTTCCTGTCTTAGCGCACCCTCAATTTTTTTAACTGCTGTGACGTTAGTTATCTGGGGTCCCCTTATATGACCGGTTGTCGATAAGGTAGGCCGTATGGTGCATGTATGTGCGATTCTGCTTATAATGCGTGGTTATGTGCAGATTCTGTTTTCTGTATATTGCAGTTGGTTTGCAATAAGCTTTGGTTGTTTGTTCAGGGCTCTGTTCTCGTCTCTTCTTTTCCTTCTTGTCGTTTGCGCTGTTAAGCACTTTCTTCGTCTACTACGCCTTCAAGAACTTAGCCAAAATGTGTTATATTTACATTTTTTTCTATTGTAATACTGCACTTTCTATGATTGTCTGAGTAATGAATACTAACTACACAAAAGGTATATTTTAAGGAAATAATATTTGAGACCTCTTAATCTGCTAAAGATTACATGAAAAAATTACAAATTTCGCAGAATCGTCATTTTCATTTATATTGAGACCCGATTTGCACTGTCGAGTGGTCCAAATAAATATGACCTTCAAACCTGAATCGAAAGTAAAAAAAAGTATTTTCATGTGCCAATTGTTATCATTACATTTTTTTGTTTTAAGGAAGAAAATAAGTTCTGAACTTTCCCATTGATGAAAATAGGAAATTTCAAGGTGGCAGCTGTCGTATGACGAAATGGGAAGATAGGCACCAATGGGAATGCTAAAAAAATATTTTCTTCCTTAAAACAAAAAATTCAATGATAGTATATGAAAAGAAGCGTTCATTTGCTTTCAATTTATGTATAAAGGTAATTTTTAGTTAAGCCACCACATGGCGTAAATCGCATCTGAATATGATCAAAAATTATGATTTTGTAGAATTTATGATTTTTTCTCATAAAGTTTACCAGCTTGATAAGTCTCAAATATTTTTTTCTCAAAATATACCTTGCGGGGAGTAGGTATTCACTACACAGATATTCATACAAACTGCAGTATTGCAATAAAGAAATTGCAAACATAGCACATTTTGGATAAATTCTTAGAAGCTTACGTGCCAGTATAGTTGCAATAATATTACTGAGCTTCAAACACCTTACACAAGAACTTTTACTCAACATGTAGACCAAGTTTGGTATAGAACGTACTTTTAAAATAAATTTTTTCACACACATAAACGACATCCCCGAAAGTTCCGACGGTAACCTTGCGACCAAACATTTTTTCTCTCCGAAATATCCTACCGTTTCACTGCTTTCAATACAGTTAATCAGCACAATATTTTTCGAATGCATTTGAGATGGTCGCCAAAACGGCTGGGCGTTTAGCATGAAATCAACCTAACAGTGTGTCATGAACACAGAAAAAGGTCCTATGCTTATTAAGCCCTTTATTTACCAAAAAAATATACTGAAAGTGCCTCCTCTGAGGCACTGTATAGTGCCGCTTTTATCACAGTTCTAAGGGAACTAACTGCACGTGCTACTCTTGTTTACATGTGGAGCAGTAGCATCAATATGTAGTAGAACTTGCTGTTGGGATAGTTGGTGCATGTTTGCATTAAATAATAGTCAATTTTGCGCCAAAATGACGACCACACAAACGAAGAAAACACATAAATGGATTGGGCACTCATTTGCAATTGTTGATTTCTTGAGGAAATGGGCTGATATAAACCCACTTTTTGTCAACGCTTGTGCAACCTACTCGGGCCGTCCCTTACCTAATTAATCACGCTATAGGACACATGATCGCTAGATACCGTGCTTCCAGCTCATACATGATGAGTGAAGTTTTGCTAACGTAATTGATACCCCTTTTCTTTTGTGAAAGCCCATCAAAATGGCTCTTGGGGTGAATCCACATGAAGTGACATGTGCTCTTGAACGGGCACCGTCGTTAATCTTTGCCGTAAGGGCGTGTTCCCTCGCTCGATCATTGACGCAGCGCCTCGGCGTCTGGCTAACATGTGTCTTTCTGCACGATAGGGGTATTTTGTAAACCACTTCAGTGGCAGACTTCGTGAATGGCCACGCATGCTTCTTTTTACAGCCTTTCAGCTGCTCAGCATGATTTTCAGCGATGCACCGGCGCAATTTTGCTAGTTTGTTAGGGGCACGAACACAATCATTACTTCATGCCGGCTCGCCACCTTTTTAAGGTTGTACGTATGAATATATAGTATATTATGAATATAAGGTACAAACAGCTGCTAGTGAGCACCCGTCCTGTTCATGTGTTTTCTTTGTGCCGTCGTGGTTTTGACGTGAAATTGACTATTCAATTCAGGCATTCATGTCTATTCACAGCACATGTTTAATGTCTGTAGCAAAATATTACATGATATTTTCGTATTCATATTTGCATGTTCAAGGGAACAGCAGCCGTGCCAATTGTGTCAATTGGATACAATTTCCTAATTTTGCACAATACCAATATGAAATGCCCAACCAGCTTCAATTATTTCTCAGTATTGTTAATTTTATCAAGAAACATAAGATCCATTATTCAACTTAAGTTTGCGCATCACTATCCAATTGATTGATGTGTGCAGTTTAATGTCCTAAAGCCACCATTTGATTATGAGACGCTTTAGGGGAGGGCTCCAGAAATTTCGGCCGCCTGGGGTTCTTGTGCACCCAAATCTAAGGAAATGGGCCTACAGCATTTCCGCCTGCATGAAAAATGCAGCTGAGTACTTTGGCGACTAAACCATCGAGGCGGGGTCATCATCATTCAATCTAATACAAATGTGCCAACCGTAATTATAACTTTTAATTGACTATATTCTAACCTCACAGCAAAAGAAAAGAGTAGAACGGTTTAAAAGAAGGTTCTACCCCTCCCCCTTTCTATGACGTCCATAACGCTTTTTAAGTCGCTTTTGCCAGAATACGCTTTCGCTCTGCGGAAAAGTGCTTTTTGATTTACAGGAAACAAAATATTTTTGTCCCTATATTACTCTGCCATGCAGATGCCATTCAATAATGAGTACTAGTATAAGTGCTGGCCGTCTTTCAGAGTGATTTATGAGGTTTTTGCAGCCTTAAGCGACGATAAAGAAAATCGTATGCCACTTTTTTTCTTTTCGCCACCCCCTTGAGCTCCTCTACGAATATCTGGAATTTCTGGGTCGCCTGTCAACCAGTTGGACAAGCTCACCAAATGCTACTGCGAGTTTTACACCCGTATTTTAGAACGTCCCTTCACTAAATGCTTCACCTTGACTTGAGAAAATTGATTCCAGCGCAGTCTCTAGGCAGAGCAAGTCACTCAATATCAGGGATAATCTGCTGCGATTCTCAAGAAACGCAGCGTCATTTTTAGACAAGCGGTGGCGCTGTGCTCAGCTACTACAAGTGAAGGATGAGATTCGAGTCGAGGAGCATTCGTATATTGGGAGGATAGCATTGTTTGCACTGTGGGACAGTTCAAGAGTGCTTTTGTTGAAATAGCTGCACTCTCGTGTATTTTGAATGAATTAGCGTATGTCAAATAATTTCTAAATATACTTTTTTGTGTGTGTGATTCAGTATAATTTGTTGTACTACTGTAAATTTGGAGCCCCACTGCGGTGGTCTAGGGGCTATGATACTCGGCTGCTGACCCCCAGGTCGTGGGATCGAATCATGGCTGCGGTGTCTGCACTTCCGATGGAGGCAAAAACGCATTAGGCCCATGTGCTCAGATTTAGGTGCACGTTAAAGAACCCCAGGTGTTTAAAATTTCCGGAGCCCTCCACTACGACGTTTCTCATAACCATATGGTGGTTTGGGGACGTTAAACTGCACATATCAATCAATGCTGTAAATTTGAAATTTCAAGCTCAAAAATGCTGTGTTTGTTTTTCCTGAAACCTGCTCCAAATTTAGATTTTCTCCCTAGAAAAGCAAGATATGATGCTCCAAAATATTGCTCCAGATGATAGCTTGGCTTCTCCACTTCTGCTAGCTGTAAGTGGTTACTCTTTCACCCTGCTTTTGTGTGCCCATTTTATGTTCTTTGATGTTGCATTGTTTCAGGGGGACATATTATGTGATGCGCTTGATATTTTACATCTTTAAATCAATTATTCTGCGTGGTTAGTATCTAGTGACACTGTTAAGCTATTGTAATTTTGCCTATTGTTTTCACTCCTGTATTATTGTTTTCCCAGTATTCTGAATGTCTGAACACACAGGGGTTATTGTGAAATGAAAATGCCATTTTAAGACTGTTTTGTCATTACATTCATTAGAATACCACTAGCCTTGCATAATATGCATAAGGCATGCCACAACACATGCAAACTGTGGTGTATCATTGTGGCAATTGTAGTGTGCATTGATATATTATTTCAGTATATTGGAGAAACAAGGCATGCTGCATTGCACTACTATTCCTGCTGTTTGTATGCTTCACTGCACTGTGCTTTTGTGCTGCATTGAAGCATGTTAAAATTAGTTCTTCATTTTTAAGTGCAAATAAAGGCTCTTTTGTTGTACTTTGATATGCATGCATTGGTCGTTAGAGCTCCATGCCGTACCATTGACGTCTGATTTCCGGTCTTCTTTTGTAGCAAATGGCATTCTGCTTTGCACAATTGAAAAAGGCTTTTGATTAAGGTACAATTTGTCTCTAAATCCTGTATGTTCTCTGTGCCTAATAAAATAAAGCTTGATTTCATTTTGCACAATGGCATGACTTTGTGAACGTTGTGTTATGTGTGGCAACTCATTTTGAGTGATGCCTTTGCATTAAGCTAGGATTACGTGTTATATGCCGTGCTTCATATATGCACCATAAAAGTTGTGCTAAGGCCAGGATTACCACACTGTGGCAGGAGCCACTACAATAGGACATCTGCACATGAAAGGTCTAGCTAAAGGGTAAGCTTTCACGTGCTTCCACAGGGGCTCACTGGAAAGGGGTAACTTTCGAATTATGGTATTTTTTGCATGGGTGTTGGGGCATTATTCAGCATGAACACCCCCACACCCTTTTTGCTGTTTGAGCAATTACACCCCTGCACTACTTTTGTTTTTTAAGGGTGTTAGGGTGTCATAGCAATATTACACCCTTACGCCCTTAAGATTACTTGGGTACATTCGCTATTACACCCTCCCTTAAGGCCACTTGGGTGTACATTTGTCTTTCCACCCGAAAAAATGTTTGTGCCATAGGGTGTAAATTCGGAAATCCGCCCCACGATATAGGTGTAGCCCTGCTTGATACACCCATTTCGTGGGGTGTTGGGGTGTGAGTTATAGACACTATAAAACACCTATATGGGTGTAATTTGGTTTACAGTGTGGGTTGAGCCTTTAGCCCGTCCTGATCATATGACACTCCCTTTGAGGAAAGCCGAAGTCCTGCATCTAAATTTTGAGACTGCTCTTCGCGGCCCCTTATCCTGCTTCAAGGAGTGATAAGGTGCATCATCCATGGCTATGTCACCTCAGGTGGCAGAAGTGGCAGCAATTTCTTAGTGAACCATTTTTCGCAGGTGTGTGTGAGAGAATTTATTAGAAGGCAGAAAGGTTGGCCTGAGCTAGTTCGCTCTAGCCTGCTACTCTACACAAGGGATAAGAGAAGGGGAAGAAAAGAGGGATGAGGGGCGATTATGGGGACAAGAAGAGGTGATGCGTATGTACAGTAGCCACTTGGCATAGTACCCTACAGCCTAGTATCTAGTCCAGTGCGTTTTATAAAATCTAAAACAGCCTTTGTAGCAGTTTTTCACACTGTTGAGTCGTTCATTGCTGACAATATGTGGCTTCCACTCTGTGGCGTTCTCCCGATGCTTGCCAACGCTGCAGTTAGAATTTTCTTTGCGCCACGTATAATGCACAGTCACAAAATATGTAAGCTAAAGTTTCGCGCACTTGGCAACGCTCACAATTCGGGCTGTCCGCACGGCCGATTAGGTGGGTGTAGTGGCGAGTGAAGGCGACGCCCAGGTGAATCCGATGCAGTATATTAGCATGTCTTCGGCTAATTTTGTCTGGAAGACTAAAAGTCATACCGGGGTCTGTTTCCCTCAAATGCTTGTTCCAGTGATCTGGTAGCGACCAGTAAGAGGCAGCGCATTCGCGCATGAGTGATCTCAACAACGTGTTGACGTCACTTCGCGAATACGCTACTTTGACGTACATAAGATTGTTGTATACTGCCGCTCTTCCTTCGCTATCGGCTGTTTCGTTGCCAACCTGGCCGCAGGTCCCGGAATCCATTGGAGTGTAATGAAGTGACCGCTCATGTGTGTTAGGTCAAATGCTTGGACAATTCCTAACGCTAACTCGTAAAATTGGCCTCTCCTTGAGCAAGGATGGATAGCTTGAAGCGCTGATTTTACATCGGACAGAGGTCGCCATTCATCTCACTGGGATAATTGCCATGAGCTCTTTTTTTGCGTGAAACACACCACCTGTGCCTTTCATAAAGCCATTTTCGTTCCCGCAATCAGTCACAATAAGCCAGCCTTTTTTCCACTAAGGTCTTGAAGGCCTGTAGACCACCCAGATCGACGCACTTTACGGACGGTATCTATGGTTTGATCAAGCCACTCTTGTTTACTCGTGTGACCAGCATCGAGTTTCGTCGGCATAAAAGATTACCTTGGCGCCGCAACTCTGCAATCTGACACAATTAGCGGCGGCGAGACTTCACAATCTGTGTCGCTTCTATGAGGAGTGCATTCCGACACCACTTATTATATCGGAAGCCAAGCTACTTTGACATCCTGCGCATAGTTGCCGTCGACACGGAGCTCGCTGTCCTTATCGAAGTGGCACGTAAGCTTAATGACAGTGGTGATCTCTTTTCTGGGAAATAAACTGTACACAGTGCTTGGCAGCACTCTGAGGTGAAAGCTGTCCAGCTTCTTCTTGCACTGGCATCCTTTCTTACGACAATGTTTCTCCGGTGCCAACACTCTGCCCGCCTTTTATTTCTCAAATGGTCACTCATACAGCATCCGCTCGCTCACCTTTGTTAGTTGAGCAGTCCTCTTAACAAGAAAATTCACGCTGGCTCCTTCTCCGCACTGATTCCGAAGTGTTTATAGGACGGTTGAAGCTAGTGTCTGCACCGCTTTCGAATCAAGTTGAACTTTCGAAGAACGGCATGAACTAAACGCCACTACACTGGAGGTCTCCTCAATTTGGCTGCACCGGCTGCACCAGTTAAACGGGTGCAGCACCTTCACCCTCGATTTACTGGTGCCGCGCGCGCGCTCCGCACTGGCTTCCTCGTTTTGTCGCGGTGCAAGCGTAGTGCTGCACGAGTTTTCTGCCGGCATGCACTTACTCAAGAGGAGGTGCAGAGAGGCGCCGCATGGCGTGCGCCCCATCCGCCTTCGAAGGCTGGAGCAGACAACTCTGCGTGTTGTTCTGCGTTCAAACAGTTGAGTAGAGCTCGTGCCACCGACGGGTAATCTTATTCGTGTCTTATCGGCAGCTATTAGGACGGATGTTTTTACATGTCGGTCTAATGAGCAAAAAAAAAAAAAAATCACTGTGATGGACCGCAGTTAGAATCGTAAAAAAAAAGGTTAAAGCAATACAGATGCAGCTCGAGGCGTAAGCCGCGCGCTTACTTCGTATCTACGAGAGACAATCCAGTAGGATGCCTTCAAAGAGACTGCTTTAAAATATGTATTCAAGGGATCTTGCTCACGTGTCTTATTGTGATACAGCGCAAAGAAAAGGGGCTTTGTAGGTCAAGGAACCTCCGGGATTTTTCGCTTTTTAAATGCGAAGCATTTTTTAGCGAACTTCGGCGACTTTGAGCGTATCTATCTATCTATATATCTATCTATCTATCTATCTATCTATCTATCTATCTATCTATCTATCTATCTATCTATCTATCTATCTATCTATCTATCTATCTATCTATCTATCTATCTATATATCTATATATCTATCTATCTATATATCTATATATCTATCTATCTATCTATCTATCTATCTATCTATCTAGCCGCTTACATTTGGGTGCTCTTGTGGTCACCCCCTTAACTTGGCGTGAACCAAAATTAGCATGAGAGGGTAAGATGATTTGACGAATATGACGCGCTTGTCAAGACATGAATAATGTCACAATCCCATCGCGTACGTCGTCAAACACTTCCCGCCAGACAGTGGCACATACCCACGGGTGGGTATGTGCCGCTGGTATACGGGTATGTGCCAAAGGTGATAGACACTTGGTATGTGCTCAGGAACGACGAGAACACACATGAGCAGTTTCAACGCGCGAGTGTTAAGAAATACCCGATGTCGGAAGCGTCGACCCGACGAGTCTCAGCAGGAATCGAACCCAAGCATTCTGGGTGTTTTTGAGGCATTTTACCACAGAGCTACGCCAAATCTCGCCCCGCCGCGGTGGTCTAGTGGCTAAGGTACTCGGCTGGTGACCCGCAGGGCGCGGGTTCAAATCCCGGCTGCGGCGGCTGCATTTCCGATGGAGGCGGAAATGTTGTAGGCCCGTGTGCTGAGATTTGGGTGCACATTAAAGAACCCCAGGTGGTCTAAATTTCCGGAGCCCTCCACTACGGCGTCTCGCATAATCATATAGTGGTTTTGGGACGTTAAACCCCACATATCAATCAATCAAGCTACGCCAAATCTCGGAACTAATTTTCGAATAGACGGTAATGTTCGTCAAACGTTAATAGTGGTTTCAGTGCTGTGTACCCAATTTTATCAACATTACATATGTACAATTTTCGATACAGCCGTCACGTCGGGTTAACGTCAGATGTGGTTAGTTGCCATGCGCTCAAGTTAATTTATGTTGCAGTGTCTAGGGCAAGCATCTTCGCGAACATCAGGGCTTCATATCAGCTTATGGTGTTGTTTGGTGTTGGTGTTGCTCTTCAACATATGACTGTGTGTGCGACATTTGAACATTAATTTAGTGTAATTTCATCACGTGTTGCTCAACCAAAAAAAATTCAGAATGGTCACCTTTCTTCCGTATGCTTCGCATAACGTGGATTCCCAGGTACGTGGGATCTGCCATTTTTTTTTTCTTGCTCTATGGCCTGGCACGCACTTGAATAGAAGGCCTACAGTACGGGATTAAGTATTACACCGCTAAATCGTCGTTCTAGACAGTATGAACGGTCTCTTGAAATCATACTCGTGGAACCGTCCGACAGCGTTCCTGTACCTGAGAACATGACTGACATTTTCACGTACAACGAGCAAAGGACCAACACAAACCACAACAACACTTCCTGCAGATCGCCGTTGACGGAATTATGGACGCTGTCGAGTAGTTTTCTTTATACGGCAGAAAGACAGCCGCCGTGGCAGTGTTTTTGAAAACAATTGACACCATCGATACACGCCGCGTTCTGCACTTGCATCTTCGTTTTGGCCGGAGCCGCCACGCTGTAGTGCCGCGGCTGCACCTGCACTTGCTAAACTGGTGCTGCGCGCCCACAGCACCACTGGCACCGCTGTGACACTTTTCGAAACTAGTGCAGGCAGTGCAAGCCGAACCGAAGATACCTGGAGTATAGTATAAAAGGTTTGTGCGTTTAGGTGTTTTATATTGTTCTGTCACAATTATGCTTCACATTACTTCATTATTAAACATTTTTTAGCGTCTGACATCCACTCGTTTCACCATGATGGACACCGGGGGGCGGCAGTAGCAGGGGGTCATTTCGTCATTCCACGCAAGAGGCCGAGTTCCGTCGAGTGGCAGTTAGACGCATGTCACGTCGCCCCTGTGACAAACGGTGAATGTTGCGAAATTTCGACAAATGTCCTCCAAAAACTGATACAAGCGTTTCAGCGAAGTCGCCAGGAACCTCTGGATACCTATTTCATACAGGAAGGCTCATTTTTTTCGGTAATTAACAACTGGTGGAACTTCACTCGACGCCTTAGCTCGGCTGGGTCCGTCTCTCACCAGACACACCCGGGCTCCTAAGCCATGGTAGCGTCCACAAAGACAGGCTATGAGCCCGATATAATGGTAGGTTTAAATCGTGGCCGCAGAAGCATGGCAAGACCCTATACCGCGTGAAGACGAGTATCTACAGATTATGGTTCGCTAAATCTAAGAGAAGCTCGTTGATAAGAAGCCCCAAGGTTCGAGGGTCACCGCCCAGCCACGGGGTCGCAAAACAGGATCGATATCCACAGCTTGCGCCGAGTCCCTGCGGCCGCTGGTGTCGTGGAAGTCAACACACACATCTCGGATCCGGCAAGACAAGCTTGTGATTGTGCTTAAACCAAGAATAATCACGGATCTTCCCGCTGCGCTTGTCTCAGGCGGCATCGGCAACGCAGTGCAACGCTTCACCGGCAGTACCTCGTACGCTGGTACGAGTGTGGCCGATGTCGGTGCAAAACATGGTTGTTGTGGGTGTGAAAACAGAAAGCTTCACCTCGAAGGTAATCAGAAACGTCACGCTGACGATCGAAGGCCACAAGGTACTGTTGCAATGACATTTAAAACCGGCCACAGAAACCTGCAAGGACGTCGTCACCATCGCAGACAATGAAACTTCGCAACCCCTTCAACTAGAGCTCGAATAAATCGACGGTGAAATTCTCTATGTGCGGAAACTAAGAAGATATAACATTGTACTCGTCACCTTTCAGGGACATCGCTCTGTAAGGTTAATTCACTACTGCTCTGAAAATGTGTCAGTGCGCTACTGCAAATAAACTGTTCCGGAGTCCTACCAGTCTGGGGAGTGTTAGCAGTGTGGGGAAGTGCTACCAGTGTAGGGAAGTTATTAGAACCAATGTAGTGTAAATAAGAAGAAAGAAAGGTGGGTGAAAAAATAACTTGCTGTAAGGCAAAGTTATTTTTCCACTCACTTTTCTATCTTCTTATTTACACTACATTGGTCCAAATAGCTTCCCCTATACATTACTTGGCATTACTGTCTGTTAAATCTCATTAAGATTGTGTCAAAACACGGAAAAAAGAGCCCTTAGGTTTACAACTCTTTCACTTATATATATATATATATATATATATATATATATATATATATATATATATATATATATATATATATATATATATATATATATATATATATATATATATATTAAAGCAAGGACGTTTGGAAGCAGTATATGTCAACAGCTGGCAGCTTTTGACAACTGGCATCGTAATGTTCATCTTCTTCACTACATTTTTTCCCTCTCCGGAAATAGCGCCATACTGGCGATTTAGGGGCAGAGGATAAAGGAGGAAGTATTGCGAAGATCTGGTGGTTGTCTGCAAAGCAGTGTTATGCGCTGTTATGCCTGCGAGTTCCCACCGAAAGGCAATCTGTGTCAAGGCCAGCACGCGAGCCCGCCTGACGCGAACAACTCAATGGCGTCATCACGTGGCGGCGCTGGTCGGTCGCGCAACGCACAGCAAGCCACCTCAGCCCACGCGCCCGTCGAAGCAATCGGCGCCTTCGAGTCTGGCGAGTTTTACACAATGCGTGGCGATGCCACTCGTCCTTGGCTGCAACCACGCGCAGCCGCTCCGGAATCGATGAGAATGACGCGGCCCAGTGGTGACCCCATTGGAGGATTCTGACCTCACGACCAGCGGCGCTTCTGGTTGGACATTTGGTTAATCAAAGAATCCACCCGGTGCATATAAAAAAAGCCCTGTGGCGCGTCGCGAGCAGTAGATCTATGTGTCAGAAAAGAGAGCTCGTCTCTTCGAGTCGCGAAGCTGGCGGCCCCAGTGCCGAATTTGTAACACCTCTACTTCTTTTCTGTACAGAAACCTTGTTAACTCTCCATCGTCTCGTCCGCTCGTCTATCAGCTCTGAGCAGAAGCAGTGGCGAGCTGAGAAACCTACGCTACCAAACAGCTGGTGACCGTGTCAGCGGAGATCGGAGCAGTGGCGCCTTCGGGACCGTGTTGGCGTAGCCGTCTTTCGTAACCGTGGTTGGCAGGTGCGGGATCGGCCGGCGTCAGCGTCATCGATGCGGTGAGTGCCTGATGTTTTCCCCTCAGTTCACCAGACTACTCTAGCACAGGTTATAGTAGTTTAGAGAAGGGCTGTGTGAAGCATTAGAGTGAGCTTTTATCGTTTCAAGCAATGTCGAAGCGCGTTGAAACCAAAGTTAATGCGGAGGGAGGGTGTTAACACGGGAGTGTAAAAAATTGCTTGCGCGTCTTGCTAGTAGACTTATGGGGAGTACGGCAAGTAGATCCTTAACAGCGGCAAACAGCAAGACGTGTTATCCCTGCGAGTCTACAGCGAACGTCCATGCCTCTCAAAAAGGCAATCTGTGTCAAGGCCAGCATGCGAGCCCGCCTGACGCGATGCACAACTCAACGGCGTCATAACGCGACGGCGCCTTTCTGCCGCGCACGTGCAGTGAGTCACCTCAGCCAGCGAGCCGGCGCCTTCCTGTCTGCATAGTCTGACGCAATGCGTGGCGACGTCACTCGTTTTTGGGTGCAGCCACGTGCAGCGCAGCGGCTTCAGATTCGATGAGAAGACGCGGCCCAGCGGCGACCCCATTGGAGGAGTCTGACCTCACGACCAGCGGCGCTTCTAGATGGACATTTGGTTACTCAAAGAATCCACCCGGTGCATATAAAAGAAGCCCTGCGGCGCGTCGCGAGCAGTTGAGCTATGTGTTAGCAGTAGACATGTGTGTCAGTGCAGACGTATGTGTAAGAGGATAGAGCTCTGTTGTCCGAGTCTCTTAAGCTGTCGGCCCCAGTGCCGAATTGGGTAACGCCTCTGTATATATGCTGTACATAAACCTTGCTTAACTCACCGTCGTCTCGTCCGCTCGTCGATCAGCTCTGCGCAGAAGCAGTCGCGAGCTGAGAAAGCTACGCTACCAAACGGTGGTGGTGGTAAAAAACATTTATTTCAGAAAAAGTCTACTAGAGAGTGCCGACGTGGCCCATCGGCGTGCTAGAGTGGCAAGACCCTATTCCGGGACGCCAGTGGAGCTGGAAGCTGCCCGCGCGCGCTCCACCAAGGAGCGTTGTGCAGCCAAGGTAGAGCAGCCGAGCAGGTGCTCCTCCCAAGCCTCTCTAGTTGGGATAGGAAAAGGGGATGAGAAAGGGACGGGATTAACTGGGCACGATGCTACGACGTGATATGTGTCGGCGAGGACATGACAGGTCGAGCAGGTGCCATTGATTTCCGGCAAAAAGTGCCTGGCGACCGCCGGACTGATAAAGGTGTTCGTCTGCAGGCGGCGTAGCAGTCGTTCGTCCGCTTTCTCCAAACCGCGTGCGGGGTCCGGGTAGAGGCGGCGCGAAGCCCGGTAATAAGCCAAAATTTCGCGAAAGCGCGTCAGGTTGGTATTGCCAGATTCCGTCTCGGGACATGGAGGGGCAACGGCCCGGACAGGAGAAGCGCGGGCAGCGGCATTTGCCGCCTCGTTGCCGGGCAGGCCCGAGTGGCCTGGGGTCCAGACTATACGAATGGGATGAGGGTTAAAGCGCCAAGAGGCTGCCTGTAGTAGGCTAGCCGCCAGCGGGGCAATGGAACCCTGAAGGTACTGAGAACAGGCCGAGCGCGAGTCCGTCAGGATGGTGCGTGAAGCAGGGTGAGAGGCGGCCAAAGCTATGGCAACCTCTTCAGCGTGCGTTACTGTGTCTGCTCGAAAGGAGAGGCCATCTACGTGTTTGCCCTCTGTAATCACGGCAGCCGTGAAGTGACCCGAGGGGGAGGGACCCGAGACGTCCACGTAGAAAACACCAGGACGATCGGAGTGTCGCGTATGAAGGGCCACGGCGCGTGCTAGTCTACGGCCAGGATGGAGGTCGGGGTTCATATTACGGGGTAGAGGTTCCACCCATAGCTTTTGACGCCAGAGCTCTGGTACCGGCTCCAGAGGGTCTTGGTCAGATATCGCGTTAAGGCCAAGTCTGTGTAGAAGACGGCGCCCTGAAGGCGTCTGCGACAGTCGATTGATTTGGTTAACGCGATGAGCTTCGCGCATCTCTGCAAAGGTGTTGTGTACCCCCAGAGCCGTGAATCGGCTGTTGGAAGTTGCAATAGGTAGGTCCAGAGCGCGTTTGTATACTGAACGAAGAAGGACGTCCAGCTGGTGCTCGTGTCGACGACGCAGGCGAAGGTAAGGCAAGGCGTAGAGGACGCGACTGGTCACAAACGCGTGGGCCAATCGGAGGGACTGAGAACCGCGGAGGCCGCCGCGCTTGGTAGACACTCGCCGTATCATGCGGCTCACCTGTTCGCTGGTGCGTCTGAGGCCTGCTATTGTGCCCTTTGGATCCAAAGACGATGTGAGGTGAAGGCCAAGAACCCGAATATTTTGCACTGACGGGACGGGCCCGGACGGAAGAAAAATTTGAGGCGGCGGTAGCGGAGAGACTGAAAGAAGAGCCGATTTAGCTGGAGAGCACTCCAGGCCGCATGAACCTGCGTAGGTGTCCACCAGAAGGGCAGCCTTTTGCAGGCGTTCTTCGATTTGCGCTAAGGAGCCGGTGTTGGTCCAGATTGTGATATCGTCCGCATATAGTGCGTGTTGTATTCCCTCGACCTCGCTTAGAAGAGAGGGGAGGTTCATCATCGCCAGGTTAAAAAGCAGAGGAGACAGGACTGCCCCTTGAGGTGTACCCCGCGTGCCTAATAAGTAAGGGCCGTGTTCGGTAGAATTAAGGCGAATGAAGGCGGTGCGATGTGATAGAAAGGCGCGAATGTAGTTGAAAGTCTTCTGCCCGCAGTTTGTGGTAGACAGGTTAGTGAGTATAGTGCTGTGTTTGACGTTGTCGAACGCCCCGCGGAGATCGAGAGCGAGCACGGCTTTATCCTTATGGCGCATAGTAGTCGGCTCTATGATATCGTGTTGAAGCTGGAGCAGGACGTCCTGCGCCGACAGATGTGGACGAAAGCCAAACATCGTGTCGGCAAAGGTCCTCCTGGCCTCCAAGTAGGTGGAAAGGCGTTCGCGAACCATGGTTTCCATGAGTTTGCCTGCGCAAGACGTAAGTGAGATGGGTCTCAGTGCCTCAATACTAATGGACTTTGCCGATTTGGGAATGAATGTCACGACCGATGTGGTCCATTCCGTTGGAAGCGGAGAACCGTCCCATATCGAATTTATAAGGTGGAGTAGCGAGAGGTGTGCTTGGTCGGGAAGATTTGCCAGGAGCGATACTGTGATTCCGTCGCGTCCAGGGGCCGTGCCCCGTCGCATTTTCGTGAGTGCAAATCGTAAATCAGAAAGTGTGTATGGGGCGTCGAGGTCGGTGTTCGGGGCGCCGGAATACGTATATGCTGGGCCTGCGGGATCAATTGTGCGGCAGATGTAGCGGTCACAAAGTTCTCGCGCGAGTTCATCCGTAGTGCCCTGAAAGGCATGCAGAACACGGTGGAGCTGGCGTTGCGTTTCTCCCCTGGTGGTGGAGGGATCGAGAAGGCTTCTAAAGAGTCGCCACGCACTCTTAGAGCTCATCTGCTTTGCAGCCTTCGAACAGGTGTCTGCCCAGTTAGCATCGGAAAGTTGTGCGGAGTATGCGGCCGCCTCTGCAGTGAGCGCCTCAATGCGAGCGCGAAGTTTCCGATTAAGTTTGTTGCGTTTCCAGCGCCTTATGAGCCCGCGGCGAGCGTGCCAAAGATGTAGGAGGTGTGGATCGATTGCAGGAGTCAAATTAGAGGTTGCAAGGGTGCGAGTGTTCACTTGTTTCATATGAAGAGCGTATGATGCCCACGCTGCATATTCGGTCGAGGAGAGGCCGGCGGGGAATGGTTGCATTCTGAACCGAGTCCAATCGGTGAGACGGGCTTGGCCCCAGTGTTGGCGCATTTTCTGCCGCGGTGTGAACGAAATGCGGAGTAAAAAGTGATCGCTGCCTAGGGTTTCGCCTAAATTCTCCCATGTAGCATCGCGGATGTGACGGGTGAGGGAGAGGTCGGGGCATGTGTCTCGCGTGACCGAGTTGCCGGAACGTGTGGGTTGTGCCGGATCGGTAAGAAGCGTCAGGCTCAGCGAGGAAATGAGCTCCTTGAGCTCTCTGCCCCGGGCCTTCTCGTAGTGGTAACCCCAGTGAGGGCTGGGGGCATTAAAGTCCCCGACAATCACCAGTGGTTGTCGGGCCGCTATACGCAGCGCCCGGTGGAAGAGATGCGCAAACGAAGCCCTTGCAAGGCGAGGGGGACAGTACACGTTTAATATATGTATTGATGGTTGGCCCCTCCGCTGAGATAGCACTGATATCATGCAGTAGTCGTAAGGAAGATCCAGATCGAGGTCAATCTGTACTGCCGTGTAAGCTTTATGCACGAGGAGGCATGTGGTGGTGCCGCCTACATAGGAGCAGTATCCAGAAAGGGATGGAGCAGGGCCAGATTCTTGGAGCGCCAAGACGGCCGGCTGAGAGCCAAGTGAGCTGAGGAAAAGGGAAAGATGTGAACGCTTTCGCCTGTTCCCGAAGCCTCCAGGGTTCCACTGTATGATCTCGAATTTAGACGCAATGTTTGAACGGGACGTACGATTGGTAGCCATCGTGACTGTCCTAGGTTTTATATTTGGTCCTCCATGTCCCGCTCGGAATCCTCAGAGGCAGGGAGGGGCACGGAGGCCGGATTGTCCGACGGCGGGGTGGTGGTAGCCACCTTACGACGACGCCGTGGAGCTGTACCCTCACTGCTCACCGAGCAGGAGCGGGAACGCGATGCCTTGGGTTGAAACTGGGTGATTGCCCAGGCTTGAATAGCCTGGGTAACCTCTACTACTATGCGTTGGACCGAGAAGCTGGTGAGGAGGTAATTAATCGAAGCTTCGACGCGCGTGAGGCGTTCCTCTACGCGCGGGGTGCGCTCTTCGCTAGGGAGAGTTCGGTTAGCCGGCAAGATAACCTGAGGTGCCCCAGGAGCCTCAAGAGCTTCTGGAGTAGATGTGGCACCGGTTCCGAGTGCTGGAGTACAAATGGTTGCTTGAACCGGCGGTTTAATGGGAGTGGGCTTAGCGCCAGGACTAAGCTTGGATGTAGCTGGCGTAGCCGCCTGGACAGAGGAGGCAATACCGGATGGCCTTGCAGTGCACTGTTGTTGGGGTTGAAGTCGCTTATTTAAGAGTTCGAGTTGTTTAGTTAAAAGAGAATTTTGCTTTTGAAGTGCCGCAACTTGCTGGCGAAGGGCCGCAAGTTCGGGAGAAGGAGGATCGACAGAAGGGGGTGAGAGAGGCTTAGAAGCAGCTTTCCCTGCCCAACTGCCCACCTGAGGTACCACCGCTGGTGCTTCGAGCGGTGGGAATGCCTGAGTGTCGGCGTGGAGTGGTGGAGCCGACTGATGCAGGTTGGTGCCGCTGTCTGGCTGTGACGAACATGAGGTGGTCCCTCGAGCAGATGTTGAGGGCTGCTTGCGTTTCCGATATTTTCGATATTTTGCCGTGCAGCCACTGGTCCCAGTCTCATGGGCGCCGTGGCAGAGGAGGCACTTGGGGTGGCAGTCGTGGGCATTGAGACCTGCAGGTGCGGGGGTTCCACATTTGGCACACTGCGTTGGAGCGGGGTGAGGGCACTGAGGTGGTCGATGGCCGATGGTACCGCACTTGGTGCAAACCGGGACCGTTTTCTTGTAGGCGCGGATGTACGTCGCCACGCAGTGGTAGAAGAGGAAGCGGGGTAACTTCGTGCCCTCGAAAGTCACCACCGCCGCCGCGGAATCTCCGAGTTTGCGGACCGCAAGGATAGTACCTCGAGGCCAATACAGTTCAGACTTTATCTTTTCCGGGCTTTCAGCAGGGTTTACGTTGATGACGCCCCTGCATGTATCCCCTGGTGCCTTGGCGTGGCCTCGAACGGGCAGCTGCTGATCCCCCACTTGCAGCTGGAAGTCCCCGAGGAGTCGCTGTGCCATAGGCAAAATGGTGGTGCTACAGACCAAGATGTTCTGTTCCCAGATTGGCCACACTTGAATTTGCGTGGTAGTCCGGTCGCCGAGGTAGCTGCGGATGGCGTCGCCCGCGCGATCGGCCGGGACAAATGTGCGTAGCTCGCAAAGAACGCGAGGTTTAACTACTACGATGTAGTCGTCGCGAGAGAGGCGAGGAGTTTGACGCGGACGCCACTTGCGTTGCTTCGCTGGCTGCGAGGACGGAGCAGAGGTAGGCACACCACCGGAGGGATGGCGCGCCGGCGTTCCTTGGAAGGCTGGGGAATGGTGGCCCGCTGTGGCGTCTCGTTGTTGTTGAGACGCAGGCTTCGATTTCGCTTGCTTGCGTTGCCACAGTCTCACCATGTCGTCGAGGTATTCATCTTCTGATGGCATGGTGTTTTCGGAGGATGAAATCTCCATAGACAGCATTTGGCTTGAGGTAGGATCATAGCCCGTAACCACGTTAGCGGCCGCCATCGCCGGGCTGAGAGCCCTTAGCGAGGCGGCGTTGTAGCCGGGAGTGAAGGACGTCCCTCAAGTTGTCAAAACTGGACCCACCTGGACGAAGGTGTTGTCTAGGCGAAGCGGAGAACTTGGCGGTGACGATAAATCCAAGTTTCAGGGGTACCAAGGTGGATGTCCGCAGAAATAGCATAAAATCTACGGAGGCGATGTGGAGTGCGTCCGTCACCATCGAGCGCTCGCAGCGCCCCCCTACCAAACGGCTGGTGACCGTGTCGGCGGAGATCGAAGCAGTGGCGCCTTCGGGACCGTGTTGGCGTCGCCGTCTTCCATAAACAGTGGTTGCAGCGGTGAGATTCGTGGCGCCCTTCGCATTGTCGTTAGAGGCGCACTTCGCGACAGTGGTTGGCAGCTGCGGGATCGGCCGGCGTCAGCGACATCGATGCGGTGAGTGCCTGATGTTTTCCCCTCAGTTCACCAGACTACTCTAGCTCAGGTTGTAGTAGTTTAGAGAAGGGCTGTGTGAAGCGTTAGAGTGAGCTTTGATCATTTTAAGCAAAGTCAGAGTGCTTTGAAACCAAAGAGTATGCGAAGGGGGTAAACATGCGAGTGTTAAAAATTGTTTGCGCGCCTTGCTAGTAGACTTATAGTAAGTACGGCAAGTAAATTCTTAACAGAGGCAAACGGCAAGAGGCTAGTGTGAACGATGGAGAACCTTAAACTAAAGGCACATTTCGGGCAGCAGTGGCGGCAGACGGTTCAGCGGAGCACGGTCCTAACTGTCTTCTTGCCCATGCGCAGAAACCCCGCAAAGTGGACGTCATCCGCGCATCCATACCAGCCTGCAGTGCCCCGGGAATGACCAACTGAAACCAAGGAAAGTTGGTACTATCCGCATATCCACCACAGCGCTGCGCGGGCACTTTGACGGACCAGCTGGTGATACGCCCCCCGCCCTTTATATACTCGGTCGCATCGTGGGACTCAACCACATTTCGGGCAGCAGTGGCGGCAGACGGTTCAGCGGAGCACGGTCCTGTCTTCTTGCCCATGCGCAGAAACCCCGCAAAGTGGACGTCATCCGCGCATCCATACCAGCCTGCAGTGCCCCGGGAATGACCAACTGAAACCAAGGAAAGTTGGTACTATCCGCATATCCACCACAGCGCTGCGCGGGCACTTGACGGACCAGCTGGTGATACGCCCCCCGCCCTTTATATACTCGGTCGCATCGTGGGACTCAACCACATTTCGGGCAGCAGTGGCGGCAGACGGTTCAGCGGAGCACGGTCCTAACTGTCTTCTTGCCCATGCGCAGGTTGGTTAGTTTTGGTACGTTATTTATCGCTTGAAACTGCTCCTGCCGCTACTGCTGTCCTCGAGTTTTGTATTTTGTGACTAGACAAGTGCTGCAATGAGTGACGTATGTGAATCCTGTAAACAATACTTTTCTGAAGATGAGGATGTCATAACATGTGCAGAATGCCGGCAATGCTATCACATCGGAGAATGTATCGGAATAAGTGAACGTACCTATAAAAAGAAAGGGAAAGAGGCAAAGAAAGCCTTAAAATGTCAGACTTGCCGTGTGCCTTCATCTAGGAACACTCAGATGAATAATAACGCTGATCAATCAGCTTTAACGGAAGCCTTGAGCAAGCAACTTGCGGAAATTAACAAATGCTTGGCGCACTTGACAACTAAGGTCGATGACCTTACAGAATTAAAGCAAACAGTCACCAGCATTGAACAATCCATTCAGCACATGTCAGATACGCATGACAAGCTTCTTGAAATCAGCGCAAGGCACGATAGAGACATAGAAAGCCTCCGCAACAGAGTAGAAGCTGTGGAACAAAATTTTGACGAAAAAGAAATTCGCAAGCTAAACCTAGAACTAAATGACCTTCAGCAATATAGTCGCCGCCAGAATCTGGAAATTCATGGCATGCCGTTTATTGAAAAAGAGGATACCCTGTCACGAGTTAACGACCTTGCGAAGAGGCTTGACCTGCAGACACTATCTGACTGTGACGTTGAAAGCATGCATCGCTTGCCACCCCGTAAAGGGAAACCCCCAGTTATACTGATAAGATTCGCTCGACTGAGCTTGAAGGCAGCATGGCTTGCTAAACGTGCCGAACTAAGAGAAAAAAACAGTAATATTCAGCTATTTGATAACTTAACTCCTGCAAATAAGAAGCTCCTTTGGATGGCAAGGACTAGAGCCACCGAGATGAACTATCGATTCACTCGGTCTTCACAGGGAAAGATTTTTGTCAGAAAGAATTCAGAAGCACGCGCAATCCGAATTGCATCTGAAGATGATCTAAACAAGATTGTTTAAACACTTACTGTACCTATCGCCTTTTATGGCTTTTTTTCTGTTTTGATGATCAAGTCGATGCATTACAATGCTGTCTCTTTCAAGAATTTGATTAAGGACTCGAACTTTCTTTCTGAACGTGGTCTTTCCCTTTATCATATTAATGCACAGAGTATGAGGAACAAGGGTGAGGAAATTGAAAGCGAATTAGTACACCTCAACTATGACTTTGATATCATGGGCTTCTCGGAGACATGGTTTTCTTCACAGTCAGACGTGGTCAGTTTGGGAAATTACAATATGGAATCAGTATTCAGAACTGGAAAACGCGGTGGCGGTGTATCTTTGTATATCAAAAAAAATTTGCCCTATGAGGCGTGGCCCGACTATTGTGTTGTGTGTAGTGATTTCGAAGCAGTTACTGTGATACACAACAAGGTTGTAATAGTACTGATCTACCGCCCCCCGAATGGTAATACTGACTCACTTCTTGAGTTTTTAGAGAAGCTTCAACATCATGCTAATTCTAATCGATGGTTCGTGATATCATTTGGTGATTTTAATATAGATATATCAAAAGATGGTCCTATTAAGCTAAAACTAATGGAGTTAATGTTGTCTCATGGCTGCGAAAACATCATTAGCACTCCTACCAGAATAACAAGCACATCAGAAACGATCATTGATCTCTGTTTCACTAATTTATCCCCTGGCAGTGCATTAGCCGGAGTATTCAGCTCTGGTATAAGTGACCACTTACCTTTTTTTGCACTATTAACAATGCCAGAACTGCAGAATTCTCCAAAATACATGCGTAGAGATATAAACGATCCAAATATTCTCCGTTTTCGCTCTCTAATGTTTAACTGCAATTGGGATGACCTGTACCGAGAACCTGATCCGTCTAAGGCATACAACCTGTTTATGTCAAAAATGGTTAGTAACTACAATACTGCTTTTCCGTACGTTGTTGTAAAGAAACACAGGAGAGCAAGAAAGGAGTGGATTACGCCGGCACTTCTTAAGCGGATAAATGAAAAAAAACAAACTTTTCCAGCACTTTTTGAAAACAAAAGAACAAACTGACCTCATTGAGTTTAAAAATTTTAGAAACAAAGTAAACAAAGACCTCAAGAAGGCGAAAATAGATTTCTATGCCTACAAGTTTTCTACAGTGATTAACAACTCAAAAATGGTTTGGAGCTCGGTTAATAAATTGATAGGAAGAAAACAAGCCACTGTCCCTAGCTATATACAGATAAACGATATTCACTTCAGTGGCAAGGCACTGGCAGACAAATTTAACCTTCATTTCCTTGAGGCAGGATCCTCAAGTAATATAACACAAGCGACTGACCTTAAACCGGCTGAATGCTATATTGAAAGCTCTTCCACTAATTCTTTGTTTTTATTACCCGTTACCGAGGAGGAAGTAGCCACTGTCATATGCTCACTAAAGAACAGCTCACCAGGAGAAGATGGCATCTCCGCAGCACCTATCAAGGCAGTTGCTGATTTGATTGTCGCCCCATTCACTTACATATGCAACAGACTCTTCCTGACGGGAATTTTTCCATGTGCCATGAAAATAGCTCGCGTAACAATAATTTTTAAAGGAGGTTATAAAAATGAACTTCAAAATTATCGCCCAATCTCTATTCTGCCGCTTTTCTCTAAGGTCGCGGAACGCCTGATATATAAGAGGGTATTTTCTTTTATAGCAAACAGAAATGTCATTTGTGAAGAACAGTGTGGATTCCAACCAGGTAGATCAACTCAGTCTGCTTTACTCCGTATTAAGGACAGCCTACTTCATAACTTTGAAAAAAAATTTTACACTGTGGGAGTATTTCTCGATTTCCGTAAGGCTTTTGACTCGATAAAGCACGATATATTAATTAGGAAACTTCAACTGTATGGAATACGCGGGATTGCGCTTGATCTAATGAAAAGCTATCTTTGGGCCAGGAAACAATATGTACAGCTCCACAATTATAAATCTGATTTGGGCGTAATTAAGTATGGGGTTCCCCAAGGATCGATACTTGGTCCTCTACTTTTTATACTTTATATCAATGACATAGTTAACATTCAGTTCACACCAAACATAGTCATGTACGCCGACGATACCAATGCCTTCTTTTCTGGTTTAGATCTTCGCGATATTGAAATAACTGCAAATTCTTGGTTGGATAAACTAAAATCATGGCTTACAGTCAATCAGCTAGAACTAAACATAAAAAAACTAAATTTATGCTCTTCAAACAAAAAAAATAGGCCTGTAGATTATGCTATCTCTCTGATTTTTAATGGAGAAAATATTGCGCAGGTAAATAAAATTCAGTTTCTGGGTGTGTGTTTTCAAAGTGACCTTAGTTGGTCCCACCATGTGGACAACCTGCGAATAAAAATATCAAGATCGATCGGTCTAATTCGACGCTTACAGCATCTCCTTCCAGGGAGAGTTAAACGGCAGCTTTACTTTTCTTTTATCTACTCGCAAATCATTTATTGCATTTTAGTCTGGGGTACGTGTAACAAAACAAATACAGAAAGTATAATTCTTCTTCAAAAACGCGCACTAGGTTTGATAAGTACCTCGGTCCCCACTAATATGTCTCTTTTTTATATGTATAATGTACTCCCGTTCCCAGAGTGCTATAGGATGCAACTAGCCATGTTAATCTTCAAAAAAATTAAAGATAATTTCCAGATTTTTTCTGATGTGTACTTAAGCAGAGATCTTACGTATAATCTGCGTACTGTTGCGTTGGTCGGGCCAATGTGCCGGACTAACTATGGTGTACAGTCAATTAATAACCAAATCATTCTACTGTGCAACAGGATTCCTGAAATAATTGAATACGCTAAGGAGGCTAAAAACATAACACAATTTAAGAAGCGAATTTACAATGTAATAAACAGAACACAAGTCTACAGTGTATGTAAAGGAAATATGTAATGTATTTAATATTTATAGTATTCATTGTTTTTCAACTTGTATTGTATTTCAAAATATGTTATGGTGTTTTGTACTGTCCTGCTCTACCTGCCCGACGTGCCTCACGAAGAGGGGCCAAGTCAGGAGACACACTCTCCTTTTGCCCCCTTCGTGGGCATTTCTGCGGAAATGTCCGAATAAAATAAAATGAAATGAAATGAAATGAAACTCATCGAAATTTGTGAGAAACTCGGCATTACTTTGGGCCGTCTGAAACGAAAGCAAGCGATCCTTGAGATCATGAAGAATGAAGGAGTGTCGGCTGAGGAAGTCGATAAGGTCTGGGAGGATATCAAAGTACGCCGCGAGGTGGCTGAAAGGCGAGAAGTAGAAGCTCGCGAACGTGATGAAGCTGGAAGGCGAGAAGTTAGCGAACGTGAAGAAGCTGAAAGGCGAGAACGCCGCGAGGAGGCCTAGAGAATGGAGCGCCTCGAGTAGAAACGAATAGAATTGGCAATCCTACAGTGTTCGCAGGTGCCTAGCGTAGTTTCTCTGACGATTCAGGTCAGCGGTTATAGAATTCGGGACCAATTGCCACCGTTCGTAGTAGGCGAGGACATGGCGAAGTATCTCGTCAAGTTTGAACACGTCTGTGAGCGAAACGCTTTGGAGCGGTGTCTTTGGGCGCAGAGCCTGTTAGCTCTTCTTCCCGGCGAAGTGTCCGACGCGATAACTTGCTTGTCGAGGGAAGCGTTTGAAAGCTTTGGCGAGGTTAAGGAAGTGCTCTTGAGACGTTATAAGTTGTCACCCGAGGCTTCCAGGCAAAGGTTCCGGTATGCTAGAAAGGGGAATGAATCACACGTTGACTTCGCGTTTCGTCTTAAAGCCGATTTAATTGAATGGCTCAAGGGCGAAGGTGTTTATGACAACTGTGATAAGGTGGTAGAATGCATTGCATTGGAGCAATTCTACCGCTGCATCGAGGAGGATGTCAAACTTTGGCTGCAGAACAAACTTGGTGAAGTACAGCTAAACAAGGCAGCAGAGTTAGCTGAGGAGTATTATACTCGCCGAAAGTTGCTTAGCAGGGCAGTGCGCGTTGAAAAGGATGAAAGGAAAGAGGGCTTTTCAAAGAAACCTGATCAACGGAAGCCGCGAATCTGGTACAACTGCAGAATGGAAGGGCACAACGCGATAAACTGTAAGCAAAAGTTTGCTTTTGCAACAATCCGAGAATCGGAAAAGAACATGCGGTTGTTAGAGCCGTATTTCCAAGAAATTAGTGTGAATGGGCAAACGTATGGAGCACTTCGAGACTCAGCGGCAACCATGGACGTTGTCCATCCTTCATTGGTGTCTCCGGATGACTTTACAGGAAAATGCGCGTAGATCAGGCAACTCGCCGAGGAGCAGAGTGCTTGCTTACCAATCGCTACGGTTGTCATTGAAGGCCCGTTCGGTAAGCTTCGCACCGAAGCGGCTGTGTCTGCCGCGCTTCCCGATCGTTTTCCTTATCTTTTCTCTAACAACTCTGAGCAGCTTCTCAAAGAGCAGGGTAAGTCGTTCTTCCCCAACTTAGCGTACATGGCCCTCACGCGATCGCAAGCGCGGAAGCTTTCGCAGGAGCTTGATCTTGTTCTATGTGGTGAAACAAGTTCAAAAGCAGCAGATCTGTGGGACCTTGGCGGCGAGTCGACGGAACCTCAGACATAAGATTCTCCGTGTGAGTCATTTGAGCCGTCACTCGAGCGGCCCGTCGCCGAAGCGACTGGCGCGGTTTCTGTAGCAGGGGGAGACGACATGACGCCATTGAGTCAGAGCGAGAGGGATGCAACGCTCTCGCCTGTAGCGGAAAGTTGGAGTGAGCTGTCGAGGGTTGATCGAGTAACGCTCATTCGAGAGCAGCGTGAGGACATCTCAATAAAAGCACTAATGGAAAGCGTAAACTTAGGAAAAAAGAAAAAGAATGTTTCTTTTTTTTGAGAAAGCAGGGCTCCTCCATCAGAGCTACACAAATGCGCAAGGTCCCAAGTATGAGCCGCTCTTGGTACCGCATAGGTATCGTCGCCTAAAAGTGGCCGGTTACTGAGATGGAGCGTGATACTCCAACAGCGCAACTTTGACGTTCGCTAAAAAATAAAGAAAGCTAAGCGCTAATGCAGACGCAATGAGCCGTGCGCATAGTTAGTGCCTTCTCCACCTTTCGGTTTCTCGCTGGTGATTTGGGGCGAAATTTTGTCCTCATCACAGCCTTAGCTGAGCGCTCTCGTCCAGAATGAGCTCAAGGAGCCAACTTTTTGTTCTATTCTATTTCGTTACGTTGTTGTACGTGTAAAAAAATTGAATTCTCATTTTAAGAGTCTTGTGTCCCACATGTGCCTCTTGGTGTAGAGGGAAAGAAATCCCGTAGACACGTAGCTAGGTATATGATGTACTATACTTTGTCTGGTGTTCTGTCGGGTGACCAATGGCACTTGCTTGTGTCGTGTGTTGTCTGTTGTCGAACCGTTCTTGACAAGTTGCAGAACCATCGACAAGTGCTGAGACCAAAGATGGTCAGAAGAGACGAGCGAAGCTGGCCGACAAGTTATGGCGACAAGCCAGTGGAGCTGGGATCCGTCCTCAAGAATGGAATGCGTTCCCGGAACGGAGTCTGGAGCTGCATTCTCCCCATGGCCCTGGAGGCGAACCTGGAGGGACCTGGCGAACGAGCGCGCCTGACATCGGAGCCACGTAGAAGCAGCTTGTCTTTCCTGCGCATTGTCTGGCGGCGGGGGTGCTGTTATGCCTGCGAGTCCACAGCGAACGTCCATGCCTTTGAAAAAGGCAATCTGTGTCAAGGCCAGCCCGCGAGTCCGCCTGACGCGAACAAATCAAAGGCGTCATCACGCGGCGGTCCCTTTCTGCCGCGCACCCACAGTGTCACTTCAGCCAGCGAGCCCGTCAAAGCAATCGGCACCTTCCTGTCTGGTGAGTCTGACGCAATGCGGGGTGACGTCACTCGTCCATGGGTGCAGCCACGTGCAGTGCTACGGCTCCAGATTCGAAGAGAATGAAACGGTCCAGCGGCGACCCCATTGGAGGATTCTGACCTCAAGACCAGTGGCGCTTCTGGTTGGACATTTGGTTACTCAAAGAGTTTACACGGTGCATATAAAAAAGCCCTGCGGCGCGTCACGAGCAGTAGATCTATGTGTCAGAGAAGAGAGCTCGGCTCTTCGAGTCTCTAAGCTGTCGGACCCAGTGCCGAATTGGTAACGCCTCTGTATATATGCTGTACATAAACCTTGTTTAACTCACCCGCGTCTCGTCCGCTCGTCTATCAGCTCTGCGCAGAAGCAGTCGCGAGCTGAGAAACCTACGCTACCAAACGGCTGGTGACCTTACCGGTGGAGTCCGAAGCAGTGGCGCCTTCAAGACCGTGTTGGCGTCGCCGTCCTTCGTAACAGTGGTGGCAGCGGTGGGATTCATGGCGCCCTTGGTAACGTCGTCGGAGGCGCGCTTCGTAACATGATCCTTGAGGTCATGAAGGATGAAGGAGTGTCGGCTGAGGAAGTGGATGAGGCCTGGGTGGATATCAAAGCATGCCGTGAGGAGGCTGAAAGGCGAAAAGTTCGCGAGCGTGAGGAGGCTGAGAGGCAGGAGCACCTCGAGTTGAAACGAATTGAATTGGCAATCTTACAGTGTCCGCAGGCGCCTAGCGTAGCTTCTCCGACAGTTCAAGTCAGCGGTTATAAAATTCGGGACCAACTGCCACCGTTCGTAGTAGGTGAGAACATGACGAAGTATCCCGTCAAGTTTGAACACGTCTGTGAGCGAAATGCTCTGGAGCGGTCTCTTTGGGCGCAGAACCTGTTAGCTCTTTTTCCCGGCGAAGTGCCGGACGTGATAACGTGCTTGTCAAGGGAAGCGTTTGAGAGCTATGACGTGGTTAAGGAAGTGCTCTTGAGACGTTACAAGTTGTCACCCGAGGCTTTTAGGCAAAGGTTGATCATTGACATGTCGGGTTTAACGTCCCAAAACCACCTTACGATTATGAGAGACGCCGTAGTGGAGGGCTCCGGAAATTTCGACCCCCTGGGGTTCTTTAACATGCACTCGAATCTGAGCACACGGGCCTACAACATTTCCGCCTCCATCGGAAACGCAGCTGCCGCAGCCGGGATACGAACCCGCGACGTGTGGGTCAGCAGCCGAGTACCTTAGCCACTAGACCACCGCGGCGGGGCTTCAGGCAAAGGTTCTCGTATGCTAAAAAGGGGAATGAGTCACACGTTGACTTCGCGTTTCGTCTTAAAGCCGATTTAATTGAATGGCTCAAGGGCGAAGGTGTTTATGACGATCGCGATAAAGTGGGGGAATGCATTGCAATGGAGCAATTCTACAGCTGTATTTAGGATGATGTCAAGCTTCGGCTGCAGGACAAACTTGGTGAAGTACAGCTAAACAAGGCAGCAGAGTTAGCCGAGGAGTATTATACTCGCCGAAAGTTGCATAGCAGGGCAGTGCGCGTTGAAAAGGATGAAAGAAAAGAGGGCGTTTTAAAGAAACCTGATTAGCGGAAACCTGCTCCGCACCGTAATTTCAAGAAGGACCAGTTTCTTACGAGGAGAACTCTAGGGGAAGGGCAAACGGAAGCGGAGAAATCGAGTGCGGTTCCTAAACAGCGCACTGATACGACACGGGCGTTTGTATCACGGAAACTGCTAATTTGCTACAACTGCAAAAAGGAAGGGCACATCACGACAAACTGTAAGCAAAAGTTTGCTTTCGCATCAATCTGAGAACCAGAAAAGAACATGCGGTTGTTAGAGCCGTATCTCCAAGAAATTAGTGTGAATGGGAATACGTGTCGAGCACTTAGAGACTCAGCGGCAACCATGGACGTTGTCCATCCTTCATTGGTGTCTCCGGATGACTCTGCAGGAGAATGCGCGTGGATCAGGCAAGTCGCCGAGGAGCAGAATGCTTCCTTACCAATCGCTACGGTTGTCACTTAAGGCCTGTTCGGTGAGCTTCGCACCGAAGCGGCTGTGTCTGCCGCGCTTCCCGATTGTTTGCCTTATCTTTTCTCTAACAACTCAGAGCAGCTTCTCAAAGAGTAGGGTAAATCGTTCTTTCCCAACTTAGCGTGCATGGCCCTCACGCGATCGCAAGCGCGGAAGCTTTCGCAGAAGCTTGATCTTGTTCAATGGGGTGAAGCATCAAGTGACCTTGGCGGCGAGTCGATGGAACCTCAGAGAGGAAATTCTCCGTGTGAGTCATTTGAGCAGTAACTCGAGCGGCCCGTCGCCGAAGCTACTGGCGTGGTTTCCGTAGCAGGAGGAGACGACATGGCGCCATTGAGTCAGAGCGAGAGGGGTGCAACGCTCTCGCCTGTAGCGGAAAGTTGGAGTGAGCTGTCGAGGGTTGATCGAGAAACGCTCATTTGAGAGCAGCGTGAGGACCTCTCGATTAAAGCGCCAATGGAAAGCGTAAACTTAGGAAAAAAGAAAAAAAAATGTTTCTTTATTTGAGAAAGCAGGGCTTCTGCATGAGCTGCTCATACTGTCGCAAGTATGAGTAGCTCTTGGTGCCACAAAACTACCGTCGCCACCTATTGGAACTGGCACATGAAAACTCGTGGGCCGGGCATCGCGAGATAAAAAAGACCAAAGCTAGAGTTTCCCTTGAGTTTTATTGGCCGAAATGCTGGAAGGATATCGAAGACTTTGTACGCTCATGCGACACTCGTCGGAGAGCGGGGAAATCAAGGGACAAGTGGAAGGCACCCAGTCAAGGCAAAGTTGTCGGTACATCCTGATGGCTCTCTGTGTAGCCACAAAATTTCCGTGAGCGATACCACTTAAGGAGCTCAATTCCCTTCATGTCGTGGATGCACTGCTATCTTTATTTGCACACGTCGGATTTCCTTCTGAAATCCAATGCGAAAATGGTAGTGTCTTCACCAGCTGCCTTACCTCTACCCGTATGGATAAATGTGGAATAAAAGTAGTGCAAAGCTCGATCTATCACCCGCAATCTAATCCGGTAGAGTGTATGCATTTCGTTCTGAAACGGATACTGAGATCTCTTTGCTACGAGCACAAATGCGACTGGGAAGAGTGTATTCCCCCCGCTATGTTCGCTTTGAGCTCAGCTCTTCATTAGAGCACTGGTTTTAGCCCTGCGGAGCTTGTGTATGGCAGAAGTTTGAGAACTACATTGCGAATGTTACGCGAGTCCTGGGAGGGATTTGATGAGGACCCTAATGTAGTTGCGTATGTTCTAGACCTCCTTCAGAGGCCTGGAAAGACGAAAGATCTAGTGGAAAGCCACATGAGGGCTGGACAAGTGTTGTCGAAGGAGTACTACGACGAATCGGCGAAGAAGCGCGCTTTTGAAGTTGGAAGTCAAGTAATGCTGCTTCGGCCGTCCAAAAAAAAAACAAGCTTGAGGTTCATTGGGTAGGGCCCGCCAAATCAATATCGAAGCCTTCTGATAACAATTATGAAGTGAAATTAGGAAGGCGGCTGAACAAAATTTACCACAGTAACTTGATGAAACCATGTGTTCAACGTCAAGTGGTCGTAAATCTGCTGTTGAATGCTTCAGAGGAAGAGGGAGCAGAAATTTTGAGTTCTAGTGATGTAATCGAAAAGGGATCGGAGGTAACCTTGGAGCAGTTGAACCTAGAGCCTAGGTTAAGTGAAGTCCAGAAGGAGGACCTGCGATGGATTGTTTCCGAGTTTAAAGACGCGTTTTTGGATCGTCCCGGGTGCACGACGGTGATTCAATGCAACGCGAGTGATCGCGGCGTGGGAGAGATATTGTGCCAGGATGACAGTGCTGGTAACGAAAGGCCAGTTTTGAATTTAAGTCGGAAACTCAGTGGCAGAAAAGAGGCATACAGTACCTCTGAAAAGGAATGCCTTTGCTTCGTGTGGGCCGTTCAAAAGCTAGCTTGTTATGTCTCCGGTTCGAGGTTTGTGGTCGAAACGGACCACTGTCATTTAACCTGGTTAAATAACATGTCGCCTAAAAGTGGCCGGTTACTGAGGTGAAGCATGATACTCCAACAGCACAACTTTGACGTTCGCTACAAAAAAAAAGCTAAACGCTAATGCAGATGCATTGAGCCATGCGCTTTAGCTAGTACCTTCACCACTTTTCGCTTTCTCGCTGGCGATGCGGGGCAAAATTTTGTTCTCATCACGGCGTTAGCTGAGCGCTCTCGCCCAGAGTGAGCTCAAGGAGCCAACTTTATGTTCTATTCTATTTCGATACGTTGTTGTACTTGTAAAAATTTGAGTTCTCATTTTAAGAGTCTTTTGTCCCACATGTGCCTCTTGATGTAGAGGGAACGAAATTCCGATAGACACGTAGCTAGGTATACGTTGTACTATACTTTGGTGTGCTGTCGGGTGACCGAGGGCACTTACTTGTGTCGTGTGTTGTTTGTTGTCGAACCATTCTTGACAAGTTGCAGAACCATCGACAAGTGTTGAGACCGAAAATTGTCAGAAGAGACGAGCGAAGCTGGCCGACAAGTTATGGCGACAAGCCAGTGGAGCTGGGATCCGTCCTCAATAATGGGATGTGTTCACGGAACGGAGTCTGGAGCTGCATTTTCCCCATGACCCTGAAGGCGAACCTGGAGGGACCTGGCGAACTGGCGCGCCTGACATCCGAGCCACGTGGAAACAGCTCGTCTTTCCGGCGCATTGTCTGGTGGCGGGGGTGCTGTTATGCCTGCGAGTCTAAAGCGAACGTCCATGCCTCTGAAAAAGGCAATCTGTGTCAAGGCCAGCACGTGAGCCCGCCTGAAACGAACAACTCAACGGCGTCATCACGTGGCGGCGCCGGTCGGTCACGCAACGCACAGCGAGCCCCCTCAGCCCATGAGCCCGTTGAAGCAATCGGCGTTTTCGAGTCTTGCGAGTCTTATGCAATGCGTGGCGACGTCACTCGTCTTTGGCTGCAACCACGCGCAGTCGCTCCGGATTTGATAAGAATGACGTGGCCCAGTGGCGACTCCATTGGAGGATTCTGACCTCACGGCCAGCGGCGCTTCTGGTTGGACATTTGGTTACTCAAAGAATCCACCCGGTGCATATTAAAAAAAAACCTGCGACGCGTCGCGAGCAGTACACGTATGTGTCAGAGAAGAGAGCTCGGCTCTTCGAGTCTCTAAGCTGTCGGCCTCAGTGCCGAATTTGTAACACCTCTATTTCTTTGCTGTACATAAACATTAACTCTCCGTCGTCTCGTCCGTTCGTCTATCAGCTCTGCGCAGACGCAGTCGCGAGCTGAGAAACCTACGCTACCAAACGGCTGGTGACCGTGTCGGCGGAGATCGGAGCAGTGACGCCTTCGGGACCGTGTAGGTGTCGCCGTCTTTCGTAACAGCGCATATACGTCACAGAATTGAGAATGCGGTCCCAGTTGGAGTGGTGGGGAGCTGCGTGCTTTGACAGCATACCCCCTAATGTCCTGTTGAATCGTGCTGTAATGCCGTTTGTTTGTGGATGGTATGCGGTGGTGGTTCGATCAATCACGTGGCATTCCTTGAAAAGGAATTCAACTGCGTCCGAGAAAAACATGCGCGCTCGGTCATTGAGCAGCTCATGCGGAGCACCATGACGTAGAATGATGCGATGTAATATGTAATACGAACCGACGTCACTGGCCGATGTGGATTGTAATGATGACGTCCTGCATAGCGTGTAAGATGATCGATGGCGACGATTATCCAATAATTTTCAGAAGGCATTAGTGGAAGAGGTCCGTAGAGATCAATACCATCGCGGTCAAAGAGTCGGGCAGGGCAAAGTAAGTACTGCAGGGGAGCTGGAGAACGGAGAAACGAATTCTCCCGGCGCTGGACAACGATGCAGGACCGCATGTAGCGACGAACGAAGCGATACATTCCACGCCAGTAGAAGTGGTGCGCCAGGCGGGTGTAAGTTTTCAACACTCCAGCATGCGCGCAATTTGGGTTGGCGTGAGATGAGGCGCATATATCCAAGCGGACATGTTAGGAAATAACGAGGAGTCATCGGCGTCCTTCGGAGATATAGTGTCGTCGGTATAATAAGCCATCTCGGTCAATTAAGTGCCGCTTGCCTATAGGAATGCGTTGCGAGGTAGGGCGCCTCAACAAGTTGAGAAGTGACGCAACTCTGGGATGTTTCCGTTGCTCGGTACGCATGTCACTGACACAAAGTGCAGACACGTCGTGGGTAGGTGAATACAGCGATTCATCACTGGATGGGAGGGGTGATCGGGACAGAGCATCGGTGTCAGTGTGTCTACAGATCGATAAATAACGTGGATGTCATACTCTTGGAGGCGAAGTGCCCAATGGGCGAGCCGGCCGGAGGGATCTCAAGGCCATAGCGACTGACTGTGTTAGTTACCCGAGTTGCTGGAAAACGTTGCACGTGCGGGGTGCAGAGGAAACTCTTTTTAACTGTGTGTACACTCGTGTTTCTCTGCATCGTTTCTGCTTTCCCTTTTGCTTTCGACGAGAGTGGTGTACATACAGTAAAGTATAGGAGTCTTCGTGATGCGTTCGTACACAAAAGACGTCTTGACTTTTTGTCGTCGTCCTTTAAAACAAGTGTCTCGCCTCCCTGCTACTTCCGCTACAACATGCGTGATTTGTAAAAGAAAGTTACACTCTAAAACGTTTTGTGGAGGAACTGCGCAGTTGCTCCTGAAAACGGCTCTTTGCTCCTCCTGAAGACGGAATGCGCGCAAAAGATTGCACGCGGCACGGCAAGAAGGGGTACTTTCCTTGTGGAGTAAAGCCCTGTTTTTCGAAGTGCAGGAATGTTCGCACCGTGTGCAAACGACCCATCAGTACCTACACAAGCCCCGTTTCCTTTTAGTCGGTGCCGATGCGGGGTGCGGCATAGTGGTTAGTTGTCGCGCATATTGCCTGAGTGGTCGTGAGTTCAAATCCCGCGTGTTTGCTGCGAATTTACGAAATTTAGTTCTGCATGTGATGCTTGCACATGCATTGTAGGTCTAATAAAATGCCAGCACGCACTTCGAAAGGGCGGTTAAAGGCCAACTCTGGCGATTTTTCGAGGTCAATGAATCTCAATGAAATTCGCTGGGTATGTTCCTTTGTACCATTTCGCCCTTTATGCCAAATCACAGGATCGAGTGAAGCACCGATCGTTTGCAAATGAATTTTAAAGATTGCCTCGAAAAGCTCACCTCGCTTGCCAGAATTATTGGCAACATCTTCTGTGTGACGTCATGTTTGGTATGTCAACAGAAGTGACGCAGCCGATGGCATCGCTACTAGGCCGCTACAACGTTTATTGTGCTTTCCACAAGGTGATGGTGGTGGTGTTTGGCACGGGTATAGCACGGGAATGCTTTGTTCCTTCCTTTGTGATGTTCGGCCGGTGGCTTCGCTGGACTGGCTTTCACAGTTTTCATACTCCGCGACGGCGGAACCAGTATACGGCCTCCGGCTCTACCAAATAGTACGTCATACGGAGACAGGGCGTTCGGTTGGGTTTCTTTCGGTTTCGGTATTGCACGTTTTTGCTTGTTAAAAATTATTTTCACAATTCCTGAGCATTTCAGCTATTGGGCTTGTGACAAGAGTGTCTCAGGAACACAGAAACACCATAACCTAGACGTGGTCCAAAAATCGCCGGAGTTGGCCTTTAAGCCAACCGAATCTTGTTTTTTTTTTGCTACCTGTTGCTCCTTTGAGGAAAAACCACGAGAGCGTGGTTGCTCCTTCGCAGTTATTCCCGAAATGGTGTAATGAGTGGGGGCAAATTAGTTACTCCTCTAAAGAAGCAACCTCGATACCCCCTTTTCTCCTTTACTTTTTAGAGTGTATGATTGGTCTATCAGGTCTATTTAACCTCACCATTTTTAGATAAAGCATCCAAAAAGCTTCTTCTAGTAGGGCTCGAAATGTGCTACACATAAATGCTGATCACGAACCAATCTATAGACTTGGGTGCTTTTAAATGCGGGCTTAGTCATTTTATCTAGCGAACATGTGTAACTAAGATGAAAAACCATAATGTCATAAAGCCGTCGAGCGATAACTAGGCTGATCTTGGAAACACAACTGCGCCGAAGTCGTCAGCCTCTTACACGGACTTTAGTTGTTCGCTGTCGCGAGTATTGATAGGCGATTCCTGTATGCCAAATGAACAAACACAAAATCTTCGCTCAGTATTTCTCTGAAGCTGCTGACAGTCATCACCTGATCATAGTGGGCATACATAATGCAGTCAACTAGAGACATTCACATCCTGGTTTAAAATTTAAAAACCTAGTTGAAAGTCCTTTGTGTGAGAAATTTCACGGAAAACTGCGACACCTCTGCATGCAGATTCATAGCGGTATTTGGAAGCGCTGAACACAAAAAGGATGACATGTTTTGTGTGTTTTGCGCATCGAAGTGCCATCTTGGACACCCATAAGTGTGCCCACGTATCTATTCTTCTCAACCTAATGCTCATGTAGCACTCCTACAACACACACATATTTTACAGAGGAAGTATCAGAGTACACGAGTTCTTGGTGTTTACCTAGATCATCCAAAAGCATGTTTCAAGATTCGACGTCATGCTTAAAGGCTGGGTGGGTCTCGATGGAAGTGAATTTTTACCATTCTTCTTAGTACAATTACTCAGCAGCCGAACACCACGCTTTTAAAAATAAAGCAACATCATCAGAGGACAAAGACACAACTTGAATTAGGGCCATTATCGACAGGCCAGTTTATCGACGGCCGATACCCTGTGCGCCGATATCAGCATATAACGTACATTGCTTACATTGCTAGGTGTAATCTGAGTTTCCATTTTATGGCCACAAGTACAACCAAATGAAGTTGGCTCTTGCATACGTCAACTGTTGCCCCGCCGGTCTAGTGGCTAAGGTACTCGGCTGCTGGCCCGCAGGTCGCGGGATCAAACCCCAGCTGCGGCGGCTGCATTTTCGATGGAGGCGAAAGTGTTGTAGGCCCGCGTGCTCGGATTTGGGTGCACATTAAAGAATCCAGGTGGTCGAATTTCTCAGAGCTCTTCAATACGGCGTCTGTCATAATCATATGGTGCTGTTTAGACGTTAAGCTCCACATATAAATACGTCGACGGTTGCCGTCGTACGTGACGGGATTGTGACGTGTACCATGTCACGACCCCGTGACGCAGACGAAGGCAGCAGTCGACCTATGCAAGATGATCAGTTGACAGGATCATGGCAACATCGTGGCAGAACACAGGCAAAGAGTCATAACATCAAAATTAAAGTATATGAAAAAAACAGCTGTTAATAAGTTATGTGCAATAAGTTTGAATTGGCTAGGGACAAAAAAAAAAACACTCAGCATTTGGTCGCAGAAGTAAGCGTAGTCATTAAATGAAAATTTCCAAATATACGAATTTTATGTCAGCAAACTGAAACACATATATGTCGTTAAGTCACTGTAAGAGAGAACGACAAGGCCGCACATGGCGTGACTAACACTACATGAAAAGTCCTGAGCCTGCTGGAACGTGTTGCCTATTTTTTCAATCATCATAGCAACCTTTATGCGGATAACCATCGTGTTCATTGTTTTCCGTTTGTGTTACATTGGCGTTCTCAGCACCTATTTGTCGATCACACCTGTGAATGATAGCTTAGACTGTAATGCGGGGCAGTCAACGGCATTGATGCGAATCGAAGTGAACACAAGCGATCAATGTCATGGGCAAGGGCTTGGCACTCTGCGCGCACTAAAACGGAAGGCGATGGAAATGGATTAGGAACATAAATGGCACTTGATCATTCCTGAATGGTAAGAACGCCAAAAGGAATAAGTAAGCACTTGCGGTAGGCAGCAGTTTCAGACGGCGTAAATAAAACTCGAGCCAGAGGAGTCGTCACAAGAAAGTGGTACTAGGGAAGATGAGAAAGAAGGTATCGATGTGTCGGCGGCAACAAAAAGTCGATGGCAGCAGAATCACATAGCAGCGAGAACTCGACTTTGGCACGGGCACTATTAATAACAGCGTGATGAGTTGAGAGGAAGTCCCAACCAAGTATTATCTCGTGGGAAACCTTCGGCAGCACCACACACTCTACGGCATAAATTACATCAGCGAAAAATTGGCAGATACCAATGACAGTAGGAATCAATCATATGCGAAGCACGAATGAGAAACGTTGATATGTCACTTTAAAATCAGCGTTATAAGGTGGAGGTAAATAATACCGTACATGACTTCTGTGCGCTGATTATCATCTTTGGATGTGTCGTTTAGCTTCGCATCTATTCACGTCTAGTGATACCAAATTTAGTATATGTAGAGATAGCTAAACGACCGTGAGCATACTATGAGCGTGGTATGTTGTCATCATCTTACATGACACGCGTGTCAGTATATACTATCATGTTTGCACCAGTCATATACTTTCGTCATCCATTGACGTCACGTAATAGCAAATTTGTTTTATGGGGAGCTAGCGAAACGGCCGCGAGCGCTTCACGAAGGACCCAATATACTCTAATGTAGCGTTGGCACGCGCGCATGCTGGACACAGCGATGCTACGTTGGAAAAATGCGAGCACTCTAGTCTGACGCAATGCGCGACCGGCGCGACCGGCGCGACCAGCGTCCATTGGCGCATCCTGACGGCAACCGGCGCGAATTGCGACATGCTGCATTTCGCACCCATGTGTTACCCAGACAACACTGCGTTTCCCTCTTTCCGTGACGGAGTGACGCCGGACGCGCTGAAACGCGCATGCGTCAAAGCAACGCAGCGCGGCGCGTGCCTGCAAGTATATATAGCAGGGCCGGCGCATGGCGTGGCAACGCTGGCGTCACGTGGCGAAATGAACGCCTCGGCAAGCACACGCACAACGTCACGCCGATATGTATTGGCGTCTTGATTGTGGAATGTAGTAATGTTCTCACATGACACGCATCTCATATTTATCATGCTTGCACCAGTCACATACCTACGTCCTCCATTGAGGCCGCGTAATACCAGATTTGGCATATATAAAGCTAACGAAACGGCCGCGAGCGCATCATGAGTGTGGCATGTAGTCATGCTGTTACATGATACGCATGTCATGATTATCATGTTTGTATGTGTCATTTACCGATGTCGTCCGTTGGCATAGCGTAATACGGACTTTGGTACATGTGAAGCTATAGAAACGGCCCCGAGCGCATCGTGAGCGTCGCATGTAGTCGTGTTTAACATGACACGCATCTAATGTTTATCATGTTTGCACCAGTTTCAAACCTCCGTCATCTATTCACGTCTCGTAATACCGAATTTGGTATAAGTGAAGATGGCGAAACGGCCGCAAGCGCATCATGAACGTGGCATGTAGTCATGTTGTTGCATGGCACGAGTCTCATGATTATCATGTTTGCAGAAGTCACCTACCTTCGTCATTCATTCACGTACCGTAATACCAAATTTGGTGTATGTGACGCTAGCGAAACGCCCGCGAGCGCACATGATCTTGGCATACAATCATGTTGTTATATGACACGCATGTCATGATTTTCATATTAGGGTCTATCGCTTGTGTTCGCCATGGAATCATATTATACCATACCAAATTTGCAACATGCCATTTGAACGAAACCATCGGAAGAGCTGCAGGACCATGAAATATAAATCATGACATTAATGACGTCCATGTCATGAGTTTCATGTTATGACAACTCAAATATGTTCTTCATACAGTCATGTTATGCTGTACCAAATTTGGTATCAATAGCGTCATCAAAATGGCCAGGAGAGCTAAAAGTTGTAGGTGGCTAGATAGATAGATAGATAGACAGATAGGTAGATAAATAGATAGATAGATAGATAGATAGATAGATAGATAGATAGATAGATATGCGCAAAGTCGCCGAAGTTCGCTAAGAAACGCTTCACATTTGATAACAACGCGTGCCGTGCTAGCAACGGAAACGCGAAGTTGTTGGCGATTCGCAGTGCTTAAAACAAAGTCGTGAAGAGTCGTCGTTACTTTTCTTAGTCGACGGCAAAGTTGCTTATTGAGAACCGACACTGCGGCACCAGTGTCGACCAGGGCTAAAGCAGGTACACCTTCGACAGAGACAGCGACACTATTAGACGGCGAAAAACTAGATCTTGTAGATTTCGAAAGCTGCGCAGTTCTTGCCTCCGGAACTACGGCGTCTAGTTTTCCTCAGGGTTGGGGGGAGAGCGTTGTCTGATAGGGGAAGGAGAATGGCACTGAGAGGAAGCTGACCGGCGTATGTTGGAGTTGTGGCGAGCTGGAAAATTATCCGTGGTGGCAGTCAAGCCAGAGGTAGCCTGAGGTCTCGGTGAAAAGTCATAAACTCACGCCATCGGCAAAACCGTGCTACATGACCAACAAAACCATAGGCAAAACATATGGGGCGGTTGTGCGGACCGCGCCATGGGTTCTGAAATTGTGGTGTTGGTCGGGACAACTGACGGGTAGCTAGGTGCACAGGCTCAGCTGGTGGGGCATAGAGGCGTGCGAGGATGTAGTTGTTCGCGACAGGCAAATGTAGCACTGCTGTCAATGCTTCGGCATGCGTCAGCGGAGCAGTCACAGCTGGTGACTTGCTCCCGAATGACTCGCTGTATCGGTGTCGGCAAACTAGACGGTACACCTTCCAATGTATACACAAGGAAAAACTGGCGAGCGATCTCTCCCCGTACGAACTGCTTAGGAAGCAAGGAAGTCTGGTCTTTCGAAGTGCCAGCCGTCCTTAAAGCGGAAACCGTACCACATGACACACTGACGCGACGAATAGACTCACGCTGTTTCCAGAGCTTGTAGTAGCTTTGACAAAGTTCAATTACGTCCGCTACCGTTTGGGAATTCTCGGCAACAAGCATCTGAAAGGCATCGCCAGTCACACCTTTCAAGATGTGATTGATCTTCTCGACTTCCGTCATAGCCGGGTTGACACGACGGCAAAGGTCGATCACATCTTCGACGTAGCTAGTGTAGTTTTCACCACTTTGCTGGGTTCGAGCGCGCAAGCGTTGTTCAGCACGAAGCTTCCAAAGCGCTGGCCGGCCGAACAAATCTGCGAACGCCGTTCTGAAGGCTGACCAGGTGGGAACGTCCCTCTTGTGGTTGCGATACCACTGACTGGCGACATCAGGTAAATAAAACTGGACGACGGTGAGCTTGCGTGCATCATCCCATTTGTTTTGCTTGCTCACCCGGTCGTATTCGTCAAGCCAGTCTTCTACGTCCTTGTCGTCAGTCCCATTGAAGGTAGGAGGAATGGGGCCGGGAAGGAGACCGAGTAGCCAGAGACAAGGCGGCAGCCTGCGGGTCCGTGGACATCGTAGTAACGAGAGGTGGTTGCGGAGCTCCACGATTATGGAATTACCCAGCTCCTCCACCAATTAAAACAAGACGTTTCGAAGCAGTAGTTGTAAGTTAATTCAAATAGTTTTGTAATTAAAAATTTCTGAAAGATCTAGTTAATGACATTTTTCCGCTTTAGCCTAGAAATTGACTGCGCAAGTGACAAGTGCCTATGTATTGTAGATTTAAATGCGAAGCATTTCTTAGCGAGCTTCAGCGACTTTGCGCCTATCTATCTATCTATCTATCTATCTATCTATCTATCTATCTATCTATCTATCTATCTATCTATCTATCTATCTATCTATCTATCTATCTATCTATCTATCTATCTATCTATCTATCTATCTATCTATCTATCTATCTATCTATCTATCTATCTATCTATCTATCTATCTATCTATCTATCTATCTTGCTATCTATCTATCTATCTATCTATCTATCTATCTATCTATCTATCTATCTATCTATCTATCTATCTATCTATCTATCTGTCTGTCTGTCTGTCTGTCTGTCTGTCTGTCTGTCTGTCTGTCTGTCTGTCTGTCTGTCTGTCTGTCTGTCTGTCTGTCTGTCTGTCTGTCTGTCTGTCTGTCTGTCTGTCTATCTATCTATCTATCTATCTATCTATCTATCTATCTATCTATCTATCTATCTATCTATCTATCTATCTATCTATCTATCTATCTATCTATCTATCTATCTATCTATCTATCTATCTATCTATCTATCTGTCTATCTATCTATCTATCTATCTATCTATCTATCTATCTATCTATCTATCTATCTATCTATCTATCTATCTATCTATCTATCTGTCTGTCTGTCTGTCTGTCTGTCTGTCTGTCTGTCTGTCTGTCTGTCTGTCTGTCTGTCTGTCTGTCTGTCTGTCTGTCTGTCTGTCTGTCTGTCTGTCTGTCTGTCTGTCTGTCTGTCTGTCTGTCTGTCTGTCTATCTATCTATCTATCTATCTATCTATCTATCTATCTATCTATCTATCTATCTATCTATCTATCTATCTATCTATCTATCTATCTATCTATCTATCTATCTATCTATCTATCTATCTGTCTGTCTGTCTGTCTGTCTGTCTGTCTGTCTGTCTGTCTGTCTGTCTGTCTGTCTGTCTGTCTGTCTGTCTGTCTGTCTGTCTGTCTGTCTATCTATCTATCTATCTATCTATCTATCTATCTATCTATCTATCTATCTATCTATCTATCTATCTATCTATCTATCTATCTATCTATCTATCTATCTATCTATCTGTCTATCTGTCTGTCTGTCTGTCTGTCTGTCTGTCTGTCTGTCTGTCTGTCTGTCTGTCTGTCTGTCTGTCTGTCTGTCTGTCTGTCTGTCTATCTATCTATCTATCTATCTATCTATCTGTCTATCTGTCTGTCTGTCTGTCTGTCTGTCTGTCTGTCTGTCTGTCTGTCTGTCTGTCTGTCTGTCTGTCTGTCTGTCTGTCTGTCTGTCTGTCTGTCTGGCCGCCTACGACTTTTAGCTCTCCTGGCCGTTTCGATAATGGTATCGATAACAAACTTGGTAGAGCATAACATGACTGTATTGAGAACATATTTGACTAGTCATAACATGACTGTATTGAGAACATATTTGACTAGTCATAACATGACTGTATTGAGAACATATTTGACTAGTCATAACATGACTGTATTGAGAACATATTTGACTAGTCATAACATGACTGTATTGAGAACATATTTGACTAGTCATAACATGACTGTATTGAGAACATATTTGACTAGTCATAACATGACTGTATTGAGAACATATTTGACTAGTCATAACATGACTGTATTGAGAACATATTTGACCAGTCATAACATGACTGTATTGAGAACATATTTGACCAGTCATAACATGACTGTATTGAGAACATATTTGACTAGTCATAACATGAAAATCATGACATGGATGTTATGAATGTCATGATTTACATATCATAGTTCTGCCGGTCTTGCGGTGGTTTCGTTCACATGGCATGTTGCTAAACTGGTATGGTATGACATGATTGCATGGCGAACACAAGCGACAGACACTCACATGAAAATCATGAAATGCGTGTGATGTAACAACATAACTACATGCCACACTCATGATGCACTCGCGGCCGTTTCGCTAGCGTCACATATATCAAATTAGGTATTAGACTGCGTGAATGGGCGACGAAGGTATGTGACTGGTACAAACATGATAATCATGACATCCGTGTCATGTTACAAAATGACTACATGCCAACCTGATGATGTGCTCGCGGGCGCTTCTCGAGCGTCACATATATACCTAATTCGTATAATGGTACGTAAATGAATGATAAAGGTATGCGACTGGTGCAAACATGATAAGCATGATGTGCCTGTCGTGTAACATGACTACATGCTACGCTCATGATGCGCTCGTGGCTGTTTCGATAGCTTAACGTGTAGCAAACTCGGTATTACACGATGTGAACGGACGACATAGGTAAGTGACACATACAAACATGATAATCCCGACATGCGTGTCATGTAACAACATGACTACATGCCACACTCATGAGGCGCTCGTGGCCGTCTCGCTACCTTTACATATGCCAAATTTGGTATTACATGACATCAATGGGTGACGAAGGTATGTGACTGGTGCAAGCATGATAATCATAATATGCGTGTCATGTGAGAACATGACTACGACCCACAGCCAAGGCGCCAATACATTTTGATGTGACGCGGTGCGTGTGCTCAACAACGTTCATTTCGTCGGGTCACACCGGCGTTGCCATGCCAGGCACCGGTCCTGCCATATACTCGCAGGCACGTGCCGCGCTGCGTTGCTTTGACGCATGCACGTTTCAGCGCGTCCGGAATCCCTCCGTCACGAAAAGAGGGAGCGCATCAGCGCGAAATGCAGCATGCCGCATTTCGCGTCAGTTGCCTTTGGGCCGTGCCGACGGACGCTGGTCGCGCGTGGTGGGAGACTATAGAGTGCTCGCGTTTTGCTAACGTAGCGTCGCTGGGCCCACCGTGCGCAGACTTCAACCTTACATTATTGCATATTGGGCCCTTCATGATGCACTCGCGCCGTTTTGCTAGCTCGACATATACCAAACTTGGTATTACGTGACGTCAACTGATGACGAAAGTATAAGACTGGTGCGAACATAATCCAGACACGCGTGTCATGTGAGAAAATGACAACATACTACGCTCATAGCGTGCTTGCGGTCGTATCGCTAGCTCGACATACACTAATCTTGGTATCACTTGACGTGGATAGATGATGAATGCAAACTACACATCCAAACATGAAAATCATGACACGGAAGTCAAGTAGGGCATCGTTTACCTCCACCTCGTAACGTTGTGCTGATTTCAAAGTGACATATCAACCTTTCTCCTTTGTGCTTCGCATATCGTCGATTCCCTATGTACATGGGATCTACCAATTTTTGAGGAAAAAATTAGTACTGCTAAAAAAATAGCCCGTATAATGTATTGTTACTTGTGGCGATAGCTCTACTCATTGTGAATGACAACACGAATGCCCAGACATAGAATAGAAGTTGATAAGACTGCGGTGTTGCATGTCCACTTCTATTTCATTTCTGGTTCATCGCGCTCTTAGCCGAATAAACCACAAAACAACGAAGCATTTCATAAATGAATTTGTATCGATGTTTGATCGTCTAGCATGGACGCATAGGGACGCTTCTACATGTTAAAAAATACAGGAAGTAGCAATAGAAAGAAATAACAGCTGTGCCATAGCAATGGCCTGCTGTTTGTGAAATAACCACTATACTGTGGGTGTAGTCCTGATACCACACAAAATAATGCTTTGACAGTCATCCGCCATTGCTTATGTCAAAACGTTTCTTCCACCAGATGATGTGGCAGCGCTGCAGTGCGCAGCTGAACTCGTCGCAGAAAGGGTGAGTGGACTGATTATGAGGATGATGATCCTTATAGTACTGGCACACACCCACAAAGGGGGATCAATATATATATATATATATATATATATATATATATATATATATATATATATATATATATATATATATATATATATATACATATATATATCTATATATATATACATATACGGGAAAGAAGTGTATACCTAAGGGCTCGTTTTTCTGTTTTGACACAATATTAATGAGACCTAACAGACAATCATGACAAATATTGATAAGAAGTATCACTACCAGGAAAAACAAGGGAAGCGCGGGGAGCTGGTGGTGGCGTCAAACTGCGATCAGAGGCCGGCGAGGGGTAGCGTGACCCGGTAGGTGCGCGTGGTTTCCGTGACGTGGAGAGCAGATGGTCGAAATGTTGGTGATACATTTGCCAAGACTGTCGCTGATATGGGCGGTGGTCACAAAAACGTGCAATATTACCCGGGACGCCACAGTTGTAGCATTCCGTAATTGGTCGAGGGGCACGTGGCTGCTCAGAGTAATGACTCCTCTCGGAAGGCATGGGATAGTGGTGCCGCCCTTCAGGGGCACTGTAGGCAGGTGATGTTGGGTTAACAGGCGGGCGAAAACTTCGTTCGTAGTTGAGAGTTGGATGACAGGGGAATCCAGCCTGCCGTGTGCCTTAATATTCATAAGCGTCTGCTGCGTTGATCGATGGTTGCCATGGTGAAAGAGAAACAGGAGTTCGCACACGTTCTGGTCGTTTACGTACACATCCTGAAAATTGCTGGGGCGATGATAGGTCTGCTGACATCGAAGCAGCTCTTTTCTGACAATCTGCCGTATGGTCAAAGCAAGGTCGTTAGGCGGCACTGTTTCAACACTAGCCACAGTGGGGACGTTGGACAGGCGGCCGAAGTTCGGAGAAATTCGTCGCATCTTGAGGGATTCAAAGGTACGACAGTGCTTCATCACGTCAGACACAGAGTTCAAGCAGTCTTTCCCAATTAAAAAATTGTACACGTCTTCAGCTATACCCTTGAGAACGTGTCCAACCTTGTCTTCTTCAGACAGCCTCCCATTCACGATCTTGCACAGTTTCAATATTTCTTCAATGTATGTCGTACATGTTTCGCCTGGAAGCTGTGCCCTCTGAGACAATGTCTGCTCCGCGCGTTTTTTCTTTGCATCCGAATCACCGAAACACTTCTGCACTTCTTCAACAAAACGTTCCCAAGTAGTGAACATGTCCTCGTGGTCCTCGTGGACACCACATGAGGGCGGTGTCCGTTAACGAGAATACGGCATGATTGAGCTGTTCTTTCGAGTCTCAGCCATTGCTTCTGCTCACCCGCTTGTAGTTCTTGAGCCACACGTCGACGTCTTCTCCTGAGGTTCCGCCGAAGTTTGACGGCACTCTGTGGTATGGCGCGGAAACCATCGGAGTTGGCCTCGAAGCGTTGGATGGCTGCTCTTGGGCCATTAGGATCGGCGAAGGTGGAAGTCCGGCGAGGCGGCGGCTGCGATGAAGTCCTGGTAGTGAAGCTTCCGTCTTTGGGTTCGTCCTACCCAGCACCTTCCACCAAATTGTTACACAAGGCACGGTAAATTAACGGGGGTTTTTAATGGGCCCTGAGTCCGCGATCACCGTCCAATGATGATGATCTCCACCGCCATGGCTCGTACCCACTCAGAGGGATCGCAGTGGAGGCAACGTTGTCTTCATTCTCTACCCGCGCTTCCCTTGTTTTCCCTGGTACTGATACTTCTTATCATGCGTCTCTTCAAACGTATGTTCTGCGTCTCACGCATGAGGACCCCACCTCTGGCAATCTAGGCACCGCACGAACACTTAGTCGCGCGAAAGAGCGGTTCTATTGGCCAAAAATGAGCAAGACAATTAAGAACTACGTGGCCAGCTGTATGCAGTGCCAGAGCCACAAGAGGCCCTCCTCGGGTCCAGTTGGTCACCTGCAACCTGTAAAGCCTCCCGGTTCCCCTTTTGAAAAGGTCTGCATTGATCTGATGGGACCATTTCCACGCTCCTCAAAAGGCAACCGGTGGATAATTGTATGCACTGACTACCTGACGCGGTACTGCGAGACGGCTGCCTTATGCTCCGCCACGGCAGTCCAGGTTTCAGAGTTCCTGTTGAACTCAGTCATCCTCCAACACGGACCTCCTCGCGTGATAATAAGTGACCGTGGACGACAATTTACCGCTGATATTGTCGAATCATTACCTCTTTGTGTGCTTCCAAGTTCCGACACTCAACTGCGTATCACCCACAAACTAACGGCCTCATCGAGCGCACAAACCTAACATTGGTCAACATGTTGTCAATGTACGTCGCCTCCGACTACAAAAACTGGGATGAAGTTTTACCATTCGTCACGTACGCCTTCAACACGTCGAAACACGAAACGACAGGCTACAGTCCTTTCTATCTGCTTTACGCTCGCTCACTTCGACATACGCTGGACACTATCTTTCCTTTTGTCGTCCATGACGATTTAACAATTGCGGAAACTTTGTGTCGTGCGGAAGAGACACGTCGACTTGCCTGCCTACGTACACTGGCAGCGCAAGAGTCCTCCAAAACTCGCTACGACAGTCAACACAGGCATGTAACCTATGCCCCCGGTGATCTAGTGTGGGTGTGGACCCCAATACGCAGACGCGGCTTGAGCCAAAAGCTACTGGCACACTACGCCGGTCCTTTCGTGATACTTCATCGTCTCAGCGAGGTCAACTATGAAATTGCACGTGTCACCACTAGTGGCCGACATTAATGCAAGACAGAGGTGACGCATGTTGCCCGCCTGAAGCCGTTTACACGAAGGATGCAAGAATGACTCGCCCAGAGGGCTTCGTCTGAGACCGGAGGAATGATAAGAAATATCACTACCAGGAAAAACAAGGGAAGCACGAGTAGAGAATGAAGACAACGTTGCCTCCACTGCGATCCCTCTGTGTGGGTACGAGCCATGGCGGTGGAGATCATCATCATTGGACGGTGATCGCGGACTCAGGGCCCATTAAAAACCCCCATTATTTACCGTGCCTTGTGTAACAGTATGTATAAAGGAACCTATTAGAACCAATGTAAAGTAATTAAGATGAAAGAAAAGGGGGTGAAAAAATAACTTGCCGTTAGCAGGAATCGAACCTACGACCTCCGAATTGGGCACACTCATGTGTGTGGTCGAACGCGGAGGTGTTCTGGTAGGTGTTCTCTGGGCGCGCCCCGACACTCGGTTATTTATAGCGAGCGCCGGTCCTGGCCTGCGCATGCGCGTGTTAGCATACAGCTGGCGCAATAAAAGTAAAGGTCGCGCGGCGCGTGGAGGGGAGAAGCGAGCGCAGCGCGCGCGGTGTTGAGAGGAGGAAGGGATGCACGGATGGCTGGCGGAGGAGGAGGGAAGCTGCGGACGGTGACGGCGCATGACTAGCTCCTAGTTTAACATGCTCCACATGTAAAAAGAAGTTGGCAAATCCTACGTTCAGTGGGAATAGTTGGTGTCCGAAGCACAAATGAGGAAGGTTGATATGTCACTTTAAAATCCGCACAACGTTAGGAGGCGGATGTAAACTATGCCGTACATGCATCCATGTCATAATTACCGTGTTTACGCCTAGTATTGTGTCGGCCATACATTCATGTCTCGTAATACCAAATTTGGTATATGTGGAATAGTAAAACGGCCGTGAGCACGCTATGAGCGTAGTATGTAGCGAGGTTTTTCATGACACACATATCATGATTATCATGTTTGGACGTGTCATATTCCTTCGTCATCCATTAACGTCCCGTAAAGCCAAATTTGGTATATGTGAAGCTGGCCAAACGACCGCGAGCGTATCATGAACGTGGCGTGTTGTCATGTCTTACATGACACGTATGTCACGATTTCCACGTTACAGTCTGTCACTTATGTTCACCATTCAGTCATGTTCCATATCGGTTTTGCAATATGTCATGTGAAGGAAACAACCACAATAGCAGCAAGACCATGAAATATGAATCATGACATTCATGACATACATGTACTGATATTGATGTTATGACTTGTCCCTTATGCTCGCCATGCAGTCATGTTATGCCACATCAATTTTGGTTTAGATACCATTACCAAAACGGCCAGGAGAGCAGGAAGTCGCACGCAGCTATTTAGCTAGCTAGATAGATAGATAGATACGGTGAAATTCGCCGCACTTCGCAAAGAAATACTTCGCATTTAAAATTTTCTTTATATAATCCACCTATTTCACGGTCAATGCCCGGTGGTGGGCAGGAGCCATAATCGAGAAACAAGCAAGCAACCAAGGTCGTGTTCGCGTGCGCGCGTTCTGCCCAAGCAGTGCGAGCATTGGTTCACAGCGCTCGGCGTCACATGCACACTGCGTGAGCGGCAACGTAGGCAGCGTTCTGTTTTTTTTTAATTTTTTTAACTGCCAAGTCACTATTGGGCCTTATCCGCTGTATTTCTTATTCGTCCGCGAGACGCGCTTTGGTTTTAGCGACGCCCGCGGCAGCGTTTTACTTCGCCCTCGCGGACTGGTCGATCGTGTCATAGCGGCGTGCGACATCTTCATGTATTCCGGGATGACCTTGGAAGCAGCCGGCAAGGCGAGCGGCGGCAAGAGGCGCAAAAACTCGTGGACCAGCGAGAAGGAGACACGTCTCATCGCGCTGTATGAAAAGTTCCGGCTCCTGTGGGACCACCGTCACCCGGACTACTACAAGAGGGACCAGCGCGAGAACGCCATGAGGGCCATCGCCGATTCCATGGGCAGTGAGTTCGACGGTGAGTGAGGCCAGCTGATGTTAACTTCTGTTGCTTCCATCTCTCTAGCTTCTTGCATGTTGGCCTGATGCACAACCTTCCGAGAAGCACAGCCACTATGGCCACGTCTATGCCATGAGATGTCATGTTGGCTTTGATTCGCTCATCAACTGGAAGATCTTACGTTAGTAAGATTGCCGAGCTCGAACTGCTGCGTGTATTGGATGAACTTCATGTGAAATGCAAGCGTAATCAGCAAGAATAGGCATAAAAAACTGGCAACTTAGAAAAAACGCCCAGTCTGTGCGGAACGCGCAGCACTGTCACATCGTATACTCAAGGAGCGGCCTTTCAGAGTTTTTTTTATATTTTACTTAGCACTATTTCAGTAACTGCTATAAACACACTTGCTGGGCACCGACTGTGCCATCAATAATCATAATTTTTGTGCAGAAGGCTGGCATTCACTATGCTATCCATCATTCTTCGGAGAAGCGTGGTATCCGCTACACACTTGTTAGAAATATTGTGCGAGATTTTTATGCAGTTGCTGACGACGATAAAGAATTATGCATGAAGTGTGTATGCGCCACAGTGAATAGGTGAGCAAGAAGAACAAGCTTTTGTAATGAGTGGAATCATTGAACGACCCTACTTTTACGCAATTCGCATTTTGTGACGCCTGGTTGTTCCTTTGATGTTCTAAAACGCTTTATTACTCATATTAGCGAAATTGCTTTCCCGACATCAAGCCTGCATGAGGCGAGTTTGGAAGCGAGTTATAAGCACTGACCAACTGCAATTTCAGCTGAACTGGTATGCTGAGTTCAAGAAGTGTGCTACTGAAATACCCCGTTAGACATTGTGTTGTATGAGATTTGCTTTGCAACGTCAATTGTGCATTTGTCGACTTGACCCTCTGTATGTTGTACGCTATTTATATACGTAAGCCGCATTTGTACTAAATATCATGCAATAAAAAGAAACTAGCGTGGCTCAGTGGAAGAATACTGGGCTGGCCCACAGTGGACCTGTGTTAAAATGCCATAGTGTCCATGGTTTTCTTTATTTGCTTTGTTTTTTCTTGTTTTTTTTTCGATATGGGTTATAAATACCGGTGGCGGCCACGGACAACTACGGCACCGCATTTGACCTGTGTTCTGATTTCATAGAAGCCACTTAAGAGACCCTCAAATTTGTTGAGGGTCTCCTAATTTGAATGTTGTATGGCACATGGTGGTGCCATACAGCATTCGTTGTAGGTTTTGCTGGTTTTCCATTGGAGAGACGGTAAAATGCTACCCGAGAAAGAATTATTAGGGAGTTGTGGCTGAAGCCATGGCCACTCGATTAAAAATATTACACCATTTCTTTGTGTAGATGCGAAGCAGTGGTCGCTGACGCCTACTGTAGCGGTGGCGTTAGCGACCACTGCTCTTCTATGGCAGCGCCCTAAGCTGCCTCGGTGAAGGAGGAGCTCGTGGTAGAAATTGAAAGGTTAATCATTTCAGAACGGTTCCTTATAGGCACCACACACTGACCAGATGGTGCTGCGTCGCTCACACTGCCCCGTCTCAAAGCCTGTGGCATTCGCCGTTAGGGTTGGTTGGTTGGTTGGTTGGTTGCAAAACTTTATTGCGGTCCTGCAAGGCGCGCGTCAGCGCGCAGCGGATGACTCCCACGTCGGGACCGTTAGGCCAAGCCTATCGGGCGCTCCGCGGGCCTGCTGGACGGCCCAAAGGGGCACGCAGAAAATAGGCGCGTGCTCGCGTCGCAAATGACTCCATGCCACAAACCGCCGACAGATGCAGGGCGCGAAACGCGCGCGTCGCGTTCCGTTTGCATTGAGGCCGTCTCAAGTTTGCTTTTTTATCCGCTAGGCTATGTATTCTGGCGCTGTAGTCAGACTGGAAAGCTCGACTGAACGGGAACGCCCGAGAGGCGCTGCGAGCGCGTGACCGTATGGGATGTGCAGCACATCGGCTCCGACGATTTTCGTTCGGAACCCCGGATTACCTCATCGAACCTCCGAGAACGTCTCATTACCATCACCAGTATGTGACCTGGTTTATTTGGATACCACATTTTGGCAGGTTGGTTCCTTCTACGCTTCTTACGGGCGAATAACGTCTTGACCACGCTGGCGGTGGCTTCGCTATATGCTTAACGGCCATGGCAGCTCCCAGTGTAGAACGCGCGGCTGGCTCCACACCGCAGCCGCAACCGTGGTGGACACCCAAACCGGATATGATCCTCACGGCAAGGTATGGACAAGCGTCCCGTTTTCGGACAGTCGACAGCAGCCCGAATCCTTCAATAACGCAACACTTCCTGCTGCGGGCGCTCGCCGAAAGCACGCGTGGAACGCACTCGCGGCGGCCTCCGCCGACGTGGCGTCCCTGGCCGCAGCTGCCGACGTGGACGTTGGCGCCTGCTCCTCAACAGTATCGTTGCCTGCGCCGCGCTTCGTGAACCTTCACCGGGGGCACAGAAAGCCTTTGTGCTGGCCTAAACCCCTGCCGAAGCCGACAGCAACGGACTTAGTCGTTGTGCTCGAACCCCGGACTCAGCTGTCCCTCGCCAACGCGTTCCCAGAGAACGGGACCGGACGCGTGCTCATCGCCCACATCGGAGCGGCTGCGACACGGCTAATCACTGTTGTGATGGTGTGTTGACAAAATCTGATCTTAGTCTACAGATCGCACCCGCACATAGCGGACAAATTTATCGGTGAGTCTGCAGTTCTCTAACCCGCTGGACTAGTGCCCTTGTTTGGAATGCTTGAGCGGACACTCAAGACTCCTGTTATGGAGCATAGAGGGACAATGCGAAACTCCGGCACCGAAGCTGCTCTGCGCGAGAACCTGTATTGGCCCGAAGATGTGATTTTACACGTGCTTCGACTGGACACCTTGAATAAGGTGCGGCTCACCTTTTCCAGCAAGGTTAAGCCGAAATACTTACGACGCTCTGCTCAACCGAGTGCAGCGGCACAAAGAACTGTTCCAGCCTGCAGTCACTGAAGTTCCATTGGGCATCAACCAACGCCTGTCCCCGCCCAAAACCAGACTTTTGTGGCATTTGCGGAAAGGCGGTGCCGCTCAAGGATGGAGCTCCTGCATCTAATCTGTGTGTGTCCAGGTGCGCTCTATGTGCTGGATCCCACGTGACCAGGGACAGGTGCTGTGAAGAATGCTACAGAACGTCACCATCCAAGCCACCCCCTTTTACATCGGTAGGTAAAGCCGACCGCAAGAAGAGAAGACGTCGGCGCCGACGAAAATTGGGCTCTCGGTCGTAGTCGCAGGTGGCTCAGCCCGCTGTCATCAACCCTGTCGCGCCCCCACTCCCTGGAGTGGTGGCTCCCGGGCCTTCACGACAAGGCATAACTACGGATGGACCTTCGGCCAGGAGGTCTACTGCGGGGCAGGCTTCACCCGCCACAACAACCCGAAACCATCGTTGCAAGGACTCCAACCCGCCACCCAGGGAGATTCATCCTGGGCCGACCGCGTCTCACGAGGATCTCAGGTGAGCGGCTCGGCTGGGGTAGCCTCTTGCCCCACGCCCTCAGTGAAGTCCCAGCGCAAACAAAAACATAATAGTCGGCCCAAAGTCCGCATAGCAGCCCTCATTCAGGAAGCGGCTGAGTACGCGGCCCAGCTCACTGATCGGTTGAACGATGCAAGAATACCGCCAAGCATATGACCAACTGCGACACGTGGCGTTTCTTCAGGACTTCATTGACCCTATAGCCAAACGCGCACAGAAACGCAAAAAAAAAATCTTCACCGCGCATTTCGCGCGTCTATACGCGGGTGAGTGGTAGGGAAGTCAGAAAAAAGCTGTGTTTTTCACACATGCCCTATAATTTTATTACAGGTAATTTTGATGGAACTAGTGTATGAAACGGTGTACTCTATCTGGGACACGTAGTGCTTGGCGTGCGCGTTTGCCTTACATGTTCCTTTAGAATGCCTTAGTATATAAATATATTTTATTGGATATCAATCCATGAATACTCTTCTCGATAGTCTACTTTTGCCAGGAACAACTAAAGTTACTTCATGATCAGCTTAGCGTTTACATCAAAAGAGCGAAAAGAGCATGTTTTCAAGGCAAACCAGTGGCTAACTGTGGCTTCATCGTTGCCGGTAATGCATCGTGGTAGGTCCCACTCCAAGCATTCTTTAGCAGCAAAGTTCATCACTGCAGCACCCCACCGTCGCCGTCACCGCCATCGAAGCTCTCTGGCACGATGCAGCTGTGGCGTGTCTCCTTCAAGCGTGAGGATAAATGAGCTTTATGAGTGCTAGAACGAGAATGCTGTCTGCACAATGCGCAAAGCGCGTGTATACGAACGCATACGAAACGGAGGCAGATCAGCCTTCCTCGCCCTTTTTCTTCCTTTCTGCGCTGTCCCTTCAAACCAGCGAACGTGTTCCGCCACCGAGCGCTACAAACACTCCGCTCGTGCAGCGCTTTCGGTCGGCGAACGATGGCGCGCACGAGGTCTCGACACTGGCTGCGTTGCGCGCTGTGCTTGGTGGCGGCTCCTCACCGACGCCGGCGTTCGGCGGCGCGATCGCATTGGCATTTCGGACACCGCAGCATTAGCGGGCTTTGACGTAGCCCTTGTATCAGACTCTTCGCGAGCCGGCGGGTACCCCATGCTGAGTTCACAGCAGTAAGCAGTGCGATAAGAAAATTGGCAGATCCCACGTACAGTGAGAATTGATGATATGCGAAGCACGAATGAGGAAGGTTGATATGTCAGTTTAAAACAGCGTTACAGGGCAGAGGTGAACTGTGCCGTACATGACTTCCATGTCATGATAATCATGTTTGGACGTGTCATTTACTTTAGTCATTTATTCACGTCACCTGATACCAGATTTAGTATATGTGGAGCAAGCGAAACACCCGCGAGCGCATAATGAACGTGTTATGTTGTCATGTTCATACATGACACACGTGTCATGATTATCATGTTTGCACCAGTCAAATACTTTCGTCATACATTGATGTCACTTAACACCAAATTGAGTATACGTGGAGCTAGCAAAACGGCCGCGAGCGCATCATGTACTCCAATGTAGTGTTGACGCGCACGCACGCTGGTCACAGTGACGCTACGTTAGCAAAACACGAGAACTCTATGATCATGACTCTGGGCGCGACTGGCGCGACCAGCGTTTGTCGGCACGGCCCGACAGCAACCGGTGCGAAATGCGACATGCTGCATTTCACGCCGATGCGTTCACCAGGCAACACTGCGTTTCCCTCTTTTCGTGTCAAAGGGACGCCGGACGCGCTGAAACGCGCATGCGCCAAAGCAACGCAGTGCGGCACGCGCCTGCGAGTATATGGCAGGAGCGGCACCTGGCGTCACAACGCCGGTGGGGCGCTTTGAAATGAATGTCGGCGAGCACGCGCATCACGTTACGTCGAAATATATTGGCACCTTGACTGTGGCATGACTGTCACATGGCACACATCTCAAGATTATCATGTTTGCACCAGTTACAAACCTTCGTCATCCATTGACGTCACGTTATACCGAATTTGGCATGTGTGAAGCTAGCGAAACGGCCATGAGCGCATCATGAATGGGGCATGTAGTCATGTTGTTACGTGACATGCATGTCGTGATTATCATGTTTGTATCTTTCATTTACATATGTCGTCCGTTCGCGTCCTGTAATAGCGAGTTTGGTACATAGGAAGCTAGCGAAACGGCCACGAGCGCATCATGAGCGTAGCTTGTAGTCATGTTGTTACATGACCCGCATATCATGTTTATCATGTTTGCGCCAGTATCATACCTTCGTCATCCAGTCACGTCCCGTAATACCAAATTTTGTATTAGTGAAGCTAGCGAAACGGCCACCAGCGCACATTAGCGTGGCACGTATTCATGTTGTTACATTACACGCATATCTCATGATTATCATTTTTGCACAAGTCACACGCCTTCGTCATCCTTTTATGTACCGTAATACCAAATTTGGTATGTGTGACGTTAGCGAAACAGCTGTGAGTGCATCATGAGCTTGGCTACATGTTGTTACATGACATGCATGTCATGATTTTCATGTTAGGGTCTGTCGCTTGTGTTCGCCATGCAATCATGTCATACTACACCAGTTTTTCAACGTGTCATGTGAACGAAATCACTGTAAGAGCTGCAGGACCGTGAAATGTAAATCATGACATTCATGACATACATGTCATGATTTTCATGTTATGAATAGTCAAACATGTTCTTCATGTTCTTGGTTATGCCTTACCAAGCTTGGTATAGATACCATTATCGAAACGGCCAGAAGATCTAAATGTCGTAGGTGGGTAGATAGATAGATAGATAGATAGATAGATAGATAGATAGATGGATAGATGGATAGATACGCTCAAATTTGCCGAAATTCGCTAAGAAATGCTCCGCATTTAAAAGCAAATGTTGCATCGTTTTCTGGGCGCTGTCAGGTTCTTCGAAGTTGTGATGTGTGCGGCTTGTGTTTATGCGTATGGTCGACGGTGAGTAACCAGAATTTGAGAAGCTGCAGTTCCAAATAAGTGTGACATTTCACGTGGCTGTGGAAACCACGAATCTGATCCGAGAGTGTACGTAATAGAATTTCCGGCAGAAGAAGGCGCGTGGAAGGCATGTAAATTAGGGAGCCTACGTGACGTATGCATGCTATCCTGGGAGATTATTTAAGCCTGACAAAACATGCAGAGGTAAATCAAGGGATAATTTCAGCCTGACAAAACATGCAGAGGTAAATCAAGGAATAATTTCAGCCTGACAAAACATGCAGAGGTAAATGCGCTGCTTTTCTTTCGTTTTCTGTATTGCATTACACCTTATCTCGTGTTATTCCGTGTCACTCAAATCCCATGCGCGCGTTTCAAAGTGCGCTAAGGTTAATACCAGCAACTCGAAGCGTAATTCTTGTTTTTTTATTGTAATTCGCATGCGTGCGAAAAACATTTCAGTTCGGACAATATTCTGCAAGAAGTAAATTACACGGACGAATTATTGCCGGGAATCAAGTGACCAAACGCCTTTCGTGTGTGCGGATTATTTGTAGTTCGAAGCACATGTTGTTTTTCAGTACTAGAACGTTTACCACGTAAATAACGGTATTGGCCAACGAAAATAAAAACACGGCTGATTTGATGCGCATTGGTAGTCAATGTAATGCGTAGTAGTCAGCAAAGAGTTGGATACATTGCTTCATTTGCCTGTGAGGAAAGTGAAGGCGTTCATGTCGTGCCATGTAGTTCACTACTGCATGTTCGTCATTGATGTATGCATGCAAATTTGTTACGTACCAGGCCAATGAAGCGTATAATCTGATATATACAACAAGTACATGGCTTGTCAGTTTCCTCATACAGTCATGACATGCTGTTTCTTTGTATACATCCCTTTAACCCTTTCGGCCCTGGCGGTGTCAATTGACACCACCGCACAACATTTGCCCTAGTATCTCGGAAACGTAACCAATACTGCTCATTCTTGGGGGTATAGTTCTTGAATGATCCCCACTGCAATCCACACCAATATTGCGGCACGTTTGTCGAGGTAGCAGCCACAAAGAAGAAGAAGCGCGACCGAGGTCTTCCGTGAAGCCGAGGTGCGTAAGTTGAGGCGGGTAAGCGCCATTTTCGGGACGACGTACCGAAGCTGTTTCAGTGACAATTAGGCCGAAAAGGAAGACGTTGGTTTTCATTTTGTGTACATCATTGATTGGCAGCAAAAAAGAAGCCAATTCTTTCTTTTCCCAATCACTGGGCCCTAATTACCTAATTTGATGTTACGTTAATCAATCCAAAAATGCTTGTACTGGTGACTCATTTTTTTTGTTTCTGGTCTTCTGATGTCTTAACTACGAGAAAAACGCGAACAGAAAGTGTATCCAACCAAAATAAAAAAATCCAGGGCTTAAAAGTTTAAACTGTCATGACAGCACGACATAAGCGGCTAGCATAGCAGCTTACGACGCGCACACGACTGAAGTGCCAGCCCACTAGTGACCCGCCACTCGAGGAGTTTCCCAGCCTCGAGTTCTTTAAATGGCGTTGTCTAGAGGCGAACCAGCGCTGGGCAAACACGACGCGCGCTTCTTCCGTTTCATACATTGGATAGAGCGCGGTGAAAGCTAGAGAGACCTCTTTTAGTAGATGCATTCGTATCAAGAAATAGTCTATATGATTTCATCACTGGTAACATAATCCCTTTTCTTCTTCATAGGATTAGTAATAAATCAGTATACTTAATAGATAATAAAAACCGCATTATACCGGTATAAGAGGTTGTTATGGGCCACTAAGCGACTCTCCTCGCACTTTGGTGTAAGCAGTCTATAGACTCGTCACACGTGGTCTCGCACTCGGCTCGCACGAGCGCTTACTACGACTCGAACAAGACGCCAGTTCTTTCACTTATTTCACTGGCTGAAGTTCTTCCACAGCTTTCACAGCGTTGCGCTTGATCTATGAAATGGAGTGTTGTTAGTCGACGTTGAGGTAAACCACGGCCCTTTACGGCTGGTCTGAAGCGCGCGTCACACTTTTAAAGACGCGTGCTCACGAGTAGCAGTGGGCCGGATAACGGCCGGGCTTGGGACTAAACGTGTGTGTCGTGCTTCTAGGCCGACCGGGGCTAGAGATGCGTGCGCCTCTAATTTTCTTGCCGCTCCAAGTGGGCCACAGAAGTGCTGTATAATTGTAGAAAAAAGAGGAGACACTTATTTTGACAGCCCACCAGAAAACACGATGCAGTGTAGACGAGATTCGGTAACATCCCCCAGAAACCCTTGGTTGTATGGAATTGAGCCGCTAAATAAGTTCTCACTTTGACAATATCATTGAATTATAAAGTGCGTTCCTAAAGACAAGCAAGAAATGGTGAGTGAAAATTGCTGGGAACTTGTTTTCATCCGGCAGTGAACGTAAGCATAAAGTGAGGGTTCCTTAATTGTGTTCTTTCGTTATTTGAGAGGGTGGCAATTCCTAAACGACAGCTGTTGACAGCCATTTGCTTTCTCAAGCGACCTCCTTATACTCGGTCATATACTTCTATCCAGACACCATATCCAGATAATGGCGCGCACTTTGAATCACAACGGCGGAAAACAATGTGATATACACCCACTATATTTCGATGCTTGTGCACAACCGCACATAAACTCTTTGTCTTCATAGAAGTCAGTAAACTATGTTAAGCTTGATTTGCCTACGTCGACGTTTTCTATTACGAAATCTTTCAGGCCGAGTGTACCAACCTGCCACTTTGCGTCTTTGGTACTTGTCGGACTCCTCGATTTGGAAATATATATCTGTGTCTTTCATATCAGGCGCACCGGCTCTGCTCAGTGAAAAAGCTGTGCAAGTATTCTGCATATTTCTCAGGGTTCACAATGCTGATTCGCTTTAGCAAGAGCCCGGTTTGTTAGTGTTACCAGTCTGTCGGTGCCAGGAAAGTTCCCTGTGATACTTTGATGGGCTGCTGCTGGTAACTTATTCAGAGAGCGGTCTAACCCCGAGGTTTTCCTCTTCTCCGCAGTGGTGAACGTGAAGGACAAAATCAAGACGCTGCGCGACTACTTCGTGAAGGAGATGAAGAAGGAAGAGAGCTCTCGAACGTCGTCGTGCCTTTACGTCTCTCGCTGGGAGCACTACAAGCGCTGGGAGTTCTTGCGCGGCACCGTCAGCGTGGAGACGAGCTCGCAACCGTCTATTCCGTATCCGGTGAGTACACCTTGTATAGATGACGACTCGTGCGGTTGTCAAGAATAAGGAATAGCTCAAGCGGTAGAGCACCAGGAGCTTTTCGTCGTGGTCCAAAAAGTCAGAGGTTCGGCTCCCGTGTGTGCAACGTTTCTTTGTCGTTTGGTAGCGTTCATTTTACAACGTCATATACATGACGAAAATGCATCACCAAAATCTTGGTGGATCCCAGCACAAAATACTGTCCAGTTAAAAAGTGGCAGGTCGTGGATTCGGCTGCACAGTTTCAGAGCAATGCCAAGACTTTATTTACGGTTATAGCTATAGTTATGCATTCCGTGATGTGGTGAGGCGCATCGGATACTGGAGCATAAAGAAGTCTTCCTGCGTAGCGCTGTTGTTCAGTACAACGCTCTTAGATTTTGACCGCAGGTGCGCTGTAGCCTTGAAGCCACGATAATTCCGGCAGACATATGCATAACCGGACATGCATGTAAAGTTCCTGCAGAGACATGCATTACCTGACGTATATAATGGTAAATAGGTGGATGGTTATTGCTATGCCACAGTTGTCACGCGGTCTTACGTAAAGAAAAAAAAAAGCCCATTCTCCCTTGTTTACCCGTATTCATATGCATCCTGTCGAACTTGATTGTTCTTTGACTTAGCACTAATGAGCGCCACCTGGAAAAACGCACTGAGACATCTCTTTTCACGTATATCTGAGCAGCGTGGCATAGAACTGCGTGGTATAGTAGGAAAAAAAAATGATTATGCACGTGCCTTGGAAGCGTGCCATGCATAATGGGCAATCATTGCGAATGTTGTTTTTCGTCTAACTTTATCAAAGGGGATAGAGGCGTTGACGCGGAACTTTCCCTTTCTGCCTGATGTAGAACCCTGCGCTCGGTAATGCTTGCGAGCAAATACTTTTTCGGCTGTTCAAAGATCTAGAGTGGTCACTCAGCGCAGAAAACGAAAATTGGCCAATGTCATGCCGGTACTACTTGAAGAATCCCGGCTGCGTGAGTGTAGAAAACTCTTCATATTATCGGAGCATTTAATGATTCTGATATTGCCGTATATCGACTGCCTTGAAGGCTTGAAGAAGCCAAGCCCATCTGTCGAAACGTCAGGTCCGGCACACATGCCGACTTTTTCAACAAAAGCTTCCTTCTTCCCATTCCTACTTTTTTTTCATTTCTACCAAGGAATTTATGTTGTTTTCGTTTGGCTGAACCTGTAGCTTTATGCCACTAATTTTACAGCCATCTGTCCTTGTTTTCTACCACGTACGTATTGATTTCCCTGTCACCGGGAAAATCGATTAACCACGTCCTCTTTTAACTTTGACTTGATGCAGACTTAGCAAAACAAGATTAATGATTTTTTTCTCTGTTTCTGCGCACTACGTATGAATACTTGCCATCGGCAATTTTTCGCCAATAGCCTTGAGTTTTCAGAGGCCCTAATCTTAAAGCCTCTCAAACTTCGTTTCCGGGGATTTACCTAGTCTTGCTTTGAATAACAAGCAGTTAACTGGAAGCGTTTTTGATTCTTGTGACACTTTTGCTGTTTTGTTCTTACGTATGTTCTATCGCTTTTTAAAAGACGATAGTCTTTCTTGGGGACCTTCGACGCCAAAATTTTGGTCTGCCTGCCTGTCTGTCTTTTTGTCCGCCATAAACGCTCTTCTTAAATGCACTAAATGGTACCTCAAACTGCCAACCCAATCCGCAGGGCCCACCAATATTGCTCAGGTTTCAGCGTTCATACTTGTGTGATCATCAATTGAAAACAATTATTAATAACAGGACGTCGATGTTTTGTATGTGTGCCTTTTATATTATAGAAGGCACACACAAGCGATTCTAAGGACCGCAGCGTTTATAACTCTGCGCTGACAGTGCAACGCGATGCTCAAAAAGGCAAGTGTTTTCAACGCTTTGCTAAGACGACACCGGGGTGGCACCTGCCGGCCGCTTTGCGTTCTACTCTTTATCGCTTTCGAGACAGGCACGCATCTTTCTCCGCGGGCGCTCACGCCTTCCTTCGTTTTTGAAGATAACTGCCAGATGGTGTTAGTGTCTAACGTGCCTCCGATAGCCATGAATTTTCAGATGCACTAATCTTAAAGCCTCTCCAGCTTCGTTTCAGAGGGATTTGGAACGGTGTCATGGCCTCGGGTTTGACGTTCGGCAATGGGGTCTTATGCATGAAATCCGAAATTCAAGCAAGATCGGAAATTAAACAACGTGGCAAAGGTAGACTTGCTTTGGGAGCACACGGGAATACTCCAAATCAGGGGGTACGAGGGGACATGGGATGGACATAGTTTGAGTACAGGGAAGCTAGAAGCAAGATGAAATTTGTGGAGCGATTGAGAAAAATGGTAGAGGAGCGTTGGGCTAGGAAAGTTTTCAGCTACTTGTACATGAAGAATGTTTATAATAAATGAAAGAAGCGGATTCGAAAAGTGCCAAGCATATATTTAGACAACAGCGGAATACCAAGCCAAAAGGAAACATAGGTTAAGAAGAAGGTAAAGGAAACAGAGAGGGACTTGCAGAAGATGGGAATGCTTACGAAATCGTCACTGGAGACCTACCGAACTTTCAAGCAGGAAATTGGAAGGGAAACGATCTATGATAATTCTCGGGGTAGTTCTCTGCTCTTCGAGGCTAGAACGGGAGTATTGCATACCAAGACGTACCGAACAAAATAAGAAGGCACAGATACGTTATGTAGTGCATGTGGAGAGAAGCAGTAAAGGGCTGAACATTTGATAATGTTCTGTAAAGGGCTTCGCCCCATAGTTGAAGGTAATGGCGCCGAATTTTTAAAAGCATTGTGTTTAGAGACAGTGAAGGCAAAATAGACTTTAAACGGGTAGACACAACCAGGAGGAGGCTAACTGATTGGTGGCTACAATCGAGGTGCTAGTGAAATTTAATCTTCAAGCACACAATGATAGTACTTAACTTTATGGCTAGATGACGTGAGCCACCACCCAATCTAAAGGGCACTGCCGGATACATCCATCCATCCATCCTCTATGCGCTCGTTCGCCTTCGCCGCACAGATCGAGACTTTCTAATGCAGCGCTTCCAAAATACGATTCTTCGATTTTCGTGCAGAACACACTGTCCCAGACTGATCAAATCGTTTGGCGCTGACTCCAAATGGGCACCTTCATTTCCCCCTTCATGCATTCCGATATTCATCCTCATGACACCTTACCTTATTGTCACCTCTGCTCGAGTCCTCGAGCCAACTTTTATGCATTAAAGTGTGGAGTTTTTTTTTCTCCTGGAGTTTAGACCAATTTAGCGAGAATGCCACGTAATTAATGTGGCTCATGAGGAATGCATGGAAGAGCTGAAGGAGATTGCTGTGATAAGTGAAGTGCGCGTTTCGTGAAGTGCGCGAGTGCAACCAGTGTTCGGTTTAAAATGTGCGCGAGCGCACCGGCATAGGAAAGAAGACGACGACGACCGATGGTGTGGACGCGCGCTTTCGCGATGTATTCGGTGAGGAAGATGATGGGCAGACGAGGCGCGTGAAGTTCGGACGAATGAGAGGCCCCCACGATGGTTTGGAAGAAGCCCGAACGAAGAACGGGGCAGACGTGGCCGGGACGCGACGGAGGCAAGCAGGCTACCAGGGCGCGGGGGTTTCCTGAGGCAAGGCTGCTGCGGGCTCCCACCTGGTCGGGCACCCGAGCATCATCTATCGTCTGGCGTTGGCCAGGCCGCTCGTCGTCTGGCGTTGGCCAGGCTTCTCACCATCTGGCTTTGGCCAGGCTCGTCCCGTTTCCAAGGCTACGTCCCAGCGTCGGAGGACGAACGCTGAGAGGTCACTGACCTTGGTGCGGCCGGAGCTACCTTCAACCCGAGCAACGCTTGGACCTCTTATCTACCTTGTCTGCACCCCATCGCATCAACCCTCGCCGTCTACAAGAGTGCCGCGACCGAACGGTGACAGTCGCTTTTGCTATTGCGGAACTTACGCATCCTTAACATTTCGCGGTCATTAGGTTAATTTCTCCTCGAATTTGTGTGCTTTGTTTGTTTTTCCTCTTATTTCTTTCTCTTCATCTAGTTTATTGAAAATATATTTAGTTGTTTTTCTTGTGTGCATAAACGGTCTCGTGTTCTCTTTACCGATGTGGGTTTTCTCATCGGTTTGTATGCACAAGAACCTACATGAGAGCTTGTGGGTTGACTAGCCTCGTGACAATTGCTCTTACTCAGCCCTCCCCTGCGGCTTGAAACCCTTAATATTAGTTTGAGCATGTTCTCCATTTTGAAGGTAATGCGAGCCAAAACTTGCTAATTTCCGCCGTTGCATTCAAGAAGGAAGCCTAGCACCCGAATAGAATTGACCCTAGGAATCGACTGCCCATCCCGTGTGGTTATAATAATCTGCTCTTGATTAAGCGGGGACTCGTTCCTTCTTCCGGGTTCAACTAGTTGATAGAGAAACAACTCAGATTTAGAGGGGGATAGCTGAAGCCCTATGTCCCACAGAAAAAGTTCTGTGATAGACAAAGTAGATTGGAGCGCTTCCTCCACTTCAGCATCTGAACCACCCATGCACCAGAATGTAATGTCGTCGGCAAACAAGACATGGTTGGTATTGGCTACAATGGAGAGGCGCTCCGAGAGGCCTTTCATGGCTATGTTGAACAAAATGGGTGAAATTACCGCTCTCTGCGGCGGTGTGCCCTTCGCCCCAAGGGTGAAGGCTTCCGATTTTAATTCGCCAATCTTTACGGTGGCTTTGCAGTCCCTGGGGACTGCAAAGCCACCATATATATACTGAAATCCCGTGACGCCAGACCCTCTCGGTGCTGCTTGCATATCTTAGCGGCCCTTCTACGCCGTCTTCGTCGCCTTACGTAGGGGACACGGAATCGATGCTAACAGGACTTGTCGGCCGTTAGATTGTACTCCCCCCCCCCCCCCCGAACAAGGGCACATGTCGGCTGGCATGGGTGATTGTTCGCAGGATCGCTGACACCACACCCGCGGCACACTTTCTTCGTCGGTGTCGGGCAGACATCGGCACGATGGCCGAGAACTCCACATCCATAACAAACGTCAGTCTGTCTCCTGTACAAAGTACACCGTAGCATGCTCGTACCACACATAACATAGTCGGGTACCTTGAGACCACTGAAGAGAAAGACGATGGTAGTCGTTTCCTTGATGCGATGCACCTACATGACTTTAGGGTGGCACTAGTTGACGATCATCGCCGCCAACTGTCGCTCGTCGATGTCCACGTTGACGCCTCTGATGACACCTCTGAAGGTATCGTCAGAAATGGCCGTGTAGGCCGGAACGTGATACTCAGTCGAGCCGAGGCGGAAGATACGCCGCGCCGCGTAGGCATCCGCGTTGTGGGACGCTGCGGTAGAGATGTTCTGAGCTATGTTCAGGCAGACGATATCCTCCAGTGTTTATTCCAGGGACAGTTTTGCTGCCGTCTCCATGGCTTGGGCTAGACGAATCAGGCTAACCTTCTTGAGATCCAGGCCTCCTTTTGGTCGGAGTATGAGGTTCCTCGGCAATCGGGGAAGCGTCGATGCAGCTGCAAGACGCCGAACGACGCCATGTGCGGTGGCCTTGCGATGACCAGCCGTTCCTTCACTTTGAGAAGAAGCAGACGCTTGTTGTCGGCGAGAACGTTCATTCTCGCCTAAAGTGGTCTGCCACCCAGGCGCGTTAGCATCTTCCTGGGAAAAAACATCCCCATCCACCACCATCACCTCCGGCATGATGCCAATTTCGTTGGCATGGGCGGACTCCCGGCGAAAGAAAAGTCTTCAAAAAGGGCGCAAAATCGGTCTACCAGATCAAAAGTGGGCTCGGTAGAATCCCCTCGATCAGATTTGTTGAAGGGTGTACAATTCCTGAGGATTGAAGCAATCGGATAGGTGGGGGGCCTTCTTTGCTTCTCTTCATTTTTTTCTCTTCATCTTGCCTTTCTCTTGGGGCTTCTTTCATGTCATTTTTGTATGTTTCTGTCTATTACTTTCTTTCTGGCTCTCTTTCGTTCTCTTTCTCACAGTTTTTATCTCTATTTTCTTTACTATTTCATTCTCTCGGTCTGCTTCTTAAAAGTGTTTCCCTTTCTTTCTTTTTTGCCTTGCTATCTGTTTTTTTGCCCTCTTTCGTGTCGATCAACATTTTGTTTTTATTTACTTCAATTTTCTGCTTCTTTTTCTTGATTTCTACGTTTCTATGTCTTTCTATAATTTCCTGTTTTGATTCTTGTTACTTCTAGCCCCGCTACGGTAGTCTGTCTAGTGGTTCTAGCACTCGAATGCTAACTCGAAGGCCGAGGGATGGAATCCAGGCTACAGCTCGTGAAGGCGAAAACCCTATGGACCTGAAATCTTATATAGTGCCCGACAAGGCGAAGCAGGGCACGTCCGCGCCAGATACCGTATCGTCGAGCAGCTGACCGCGCTGCTAGAACGCCAGGATACACCAGCCGACAGTTTTCACTTACTACTGCCCGTGCACACATACGAAGGACACATGGACAAAAAAGTGGTAGCAGATTTTTTGCAGCAGTTTTGCAGGATTATCGCGATGCGCTAGCCCTTACAAATGAGACTTCTGCTACGCGTTCTGCCCGTCACCCTGTGTGGCTCTGCCGCTCGTTAACGTCATTGCCAGTCATTTGAAAGTTGGTCCCACTTCGAGCAGCTATTCTGCACCAAATTTGTTTCCCTCGACTACGTTGTTTGCATGAAAGATGAACTTGGCGGCCGTACACAGGCTGGGGATGAAAGCCTCTAAGAATACATATGGTCCATGCACGAACTTTACGACAGCGCAGACCCTTCAGCATCTTAAGCGGAAAGAGTGACTCGGGCAGTTAGGCAGTCGCTTCTGTGTTTTCAGGCGTACTTAAGAGGTCGTCCATTCCCTTCACTCGATGTCCTCGCTAATGCAGCGGTTAATATTCAGGCCGCGATGTTGGCGCAGCTCACATATCAACCTCCAACCTCACCCGAATCTACCCTCGAGCCATGTGCGTGGCATGGTCGGCCTAACCCAATGGCCCCACCAACGGCCCCACCAAGGGCTATAGACTCATTCAGCCGCCACAATATGTCTGCTCCGTTCGCCTTCCCGTCAACGACCCAGGAACGTGGGACACCCACACCAGGCGCCGTGACTCGAGGCCAGCTCGTAGTGGCCGCCACCCATTCTAGTGCTGGAGGCACAAGCAGGAACCCTCCGTTATGCTTCCAGTGAGGAGGTCGAGGCCACTACAGGAGCCAGTGCCTAAGCAGACCACGTCCTGACCGCCGGGGAAATGACTGGTCCCGGTGATGGTGAGCACATGCCAATCGCCGGCCAACATACTGGCCAACTCACTTTATGCAGGTCCTGGAAAACCTACTGCGGCTGGTCCGTGTGCTACGGATCGTCTTCAAGAGGAGCCAGACACGTCGCAGAGGCCTCGACGCAGGGTTTTTGGTCTTCACATCATCCAGCCGCCAGGAAAAACATCCGCAGGAAAACTTCGACAAAGCAACACATGCCGAAATGGACAAAGCGGCATCTCTTCCCGCTCAGACAACTACCAGAGGGACAACCAACCAATGCTCCCGCAAGTGCTCCCCGCCCGGTAACAGCTACGAGGTGCTCGACAATATGGTGAGCGATCTTCCGTCTACATCCACTCTCTTCGTTTCACACGCTGATAAAGCAGCATTAGTGATGGTTTCCATGGTTGGAGTAAAGGTCCCGGCTCTTTCAGATAGTGGCTCAGCTGTTTCTTTTTTTGGGGATCACATCAAGAACTCCTGTGAGATTTAAATCTTAGCCTTGCGAAGTGTAAACACTAATCTGCGTGGGGCCTCTGCTCATGTTGTCCCTGCTATACACTCGCAGCTTGTTTAATGGTTGCACCCGACGGCCGAAAACTTCGGCAACGCTTCCTACACCTACCCGGACTTTCCTGCCCCATGATTTTAGAGAGAGAGAGAGAGAGAGAGATTAATGAAAGAGGAAGAGACAAAAAGGACGCTATTTTCTGCCTCCCGTCGCGGGGGCACGGCTCAGCGCCTTTAGGGATCGGGGAAGGGGAAGTAAAGATGATAGGAAGAAGAGAGGAAGGAAAGAAAAAGTGAATGTCATGGCAAGAGAACGTCTTGTCAGTACAGTCAGTAGTGCGAGTGAAAAGAGTCCGTCTATAAGGCGGCGAGGTCCGCGCAAGCACAGAACTCGAGGAAGGCTCGAAGGGCTTTCGTCTTCGAGCGCGCGGGAAAAAGTATGTCTTCCATTGTTTCGGCAGGTAGTCCAAGCAGACGATAGCGGCTTACCAGTGCGCAACGCTCAGTGGCCAGGTCAGGGCAGGAGCAAACAATATGCTGCAGCGTTTCGTCATCACCGCACCTTCAGCACGCTGGCGATGAAGAGCGACCCGCGGAATACATGCGTGCCGCAGGCCAGACGCTGCCAGTACGCAGACGAAGCAACAACCGCCGCTCGCATCTGTCCAGGCCGGTCTCCGGAAGGGATGGTGGAGGTTTGCCGCTTGCCACCCGTGTGTCAGGGTGGGCCGTTGGTAAGAGCTTCCGCAGTCGCTGCCGTGAGTAATCCGACTGGGTTACCGCCTTAGTGACTGGCGTGTCGCAGTGGTGTGCTGCCTTAGCGGCGGCGTCAGCCTCCTCGTTGCCAGCTATTCCAACGTGCGAGGGAAGCCAGTGGAGGGACAGGCGCACACCACTCTCTTTGATGGCGGTCAGTTTTGCGTGCAGCAACGCCACAGTTATGCCTGCTTGGTCTGGTAGGAGCAGCGCTTGTAGGGCTGGTCGGGAGTCGCACAGAATCGCCACAGGCAACTGGGGTAACGTGGCAGCAAGGTGGTCGGCTGCCAAGTGAAGGCCGGCCAATTCAGCTGCAGTGGAGCTGGCGTGAAAGGGAAGTCGGCAGCGGATGGTTGTCCCAGTCGATGGTATGACGCAGGCAGCCGCGGCCGAATGGGGGCTGTCCCGAACGGACCCGTCCGTGAATACCAGGAGCTGCCCCTTAAGTCTTTCATGAAGTTTCGCCACGGCTGCCTGATGGAGCTCGCATGCCGGTGTGCGCCTTTTTCTGAGGTTGTCCAGAGTTAATTGTACGTCCAGAGGCTGCTGGTGTGGTGGAGGGGGTTGGATTGGACTGGGGGGATCAGGGACCAGCTCTTCATAGAGAGCGCAGATCTGTGCCATCCGTGACGCTGGTCGGCTCCGCAGTCTCCGAAGGAGGGCAGCGCCCCCGAGGGCCCTGTGAAGGCGATCCACGTGATGCAGCGCCTGTCGTAGCATCAAGAGTGACAGAGGCCAGGTCTGGGCCTCCGCCAGGGTTGCAGCTATGGGTGACTGACGGGGAAGTCCCATGAAGCGCCGAATTGCCATGCGATGTTGCCGCTCCAGTTGCTCCTTGCGGTGTGGCGCTAGCTGCACCAAGGGCAGTGCATAAGTTTGCGCTGTCGTTGCAGCCCCTTCGTAGAGTCTTAGAGCCAGCCGTGAGGTGCACCCTTGGCCCCTGCTGAGCAGTTTGCTTACGGCAGTCTCGACCCTGGTGGCCTTGAGGACGGCGAGCTTAACGGCTGGTATCCAGGTAAGGCGGTGGTCGATCCTTAGCCCCAGGTACGTCACTGCATCGCTCCACGGGATAGGTCGGTCACCTAGCACAAGCCTTCGGACGGCCCTCCGCGCAGTGGCTCTGGGGTGAACCAGCAGTGCCTCCGTCTTCGTGGGCGAAACGTTCAGTCCGATTGCCTTGAAGAAAGAGACGACGGCATCCAAGGAGCGCTGCAGGGAACGCCTTATGGCCGTGAAGTTTTGCCTAGGCCCCTTAACCCACAGTGCCACATCGTCTGCGTACAAGGAGCACTGCGTGGGGTAACGCTTGTCTGCGGGCATCGCGGTCGGCAGCCCCGCTAGCACCAGGTTGAACAGAAAGGGGCTCAGGACGGAACCTTGTGGAACGCCTGCTGTCACTGGCCGTGGATCGCTGAGCGCGCGTCGTACTCTAACCCGGAGGGTGCGTTTTGCCAGAAAGGCACTGATAAAGGTACGTAGGCAGCTCACGATGCCGAGTGTGTCCAAAGCACTCTCTATCGCTATGTGAGGCAAGCTGTCAAAAGCGCTCTGTACATCCAGCAGGACGAGGAGGGCCACTTCGCCGTTGCGCTTGGCCTCCTCCAAGGTAGAGACGACGTCCGCGATCGAGTCTGCTGTGCATCGGTGGCGTCGGAAGCCCGTCTGCTGTTCTGGTAGGAAATCCTTTGCCCCCGCAATCCAATTTAGGCGTGCCAGTGCTATGGCTTCCATGAGCTTGCAGGCAGCAGAGGTGAGAGAAACGGGTCTGTAGGACGTAATGGCGGCACAAGGGCGGCGAGGTTTCCGGATCGGCACCACAACAGCGGTCAGCCAGGCTTCAGGTAGGTTGCCGCTCTGCCATATTTCATTAAAAGTCCTCAACAGGTGTCGTCGTGAGGCCATATCCAGGTTGCGCAGCATCTGGTATGTGATGCCGTCGGCACCAGGGGAACTGCGGCGCTTGGTTCTGGCTAGAGCAACGTTCAGTTCGTGTTCGAAAATAGGGTCCTGACACAGAGATGCGATCTGGCTGGCCGTCCAGGCAGGGTGATGACCTTGCGGTGGCTTGGGAGCAGGCGTGGCGATGAGGGCTGAAGGATTGGCTGGTGGGAGTTCTGTGAAGCGATCGGCCAGTCGCTCTGCCAGTTCTTTTTCACTAATGCCTAAGTAGATGGCCACCGCAATGACGGGTTGCCGCACCATTGGTCCAGTGACGAGGGATCGTAGAAGTCGCCATGCTTTTGCGCCACCTCTTGCCTGACTCAGGGAGAGGCAGATGCCTTGCCAGCTTTGCCGCCTGCGACGGTTGGCATGTCGCCGACATACCGCATCCACACGATTGAAGAGTGTACGTTGAGCTGGGTCATGGGATTTTAGGTACCTTCTCTCAGCCCTGCGCCTCGCAGCCCGTAAGTTCAAGTGATGGAGGTCTGGCACAGGGTGGTGCTCTGGCACCCTGGTCTGGATAGTTGCCGCCTGCGCTGCCACTGCTACCAGATTCAGGAAATCCTGATCCTCTGGGACGTCTCGAAGCTGCCTTCGAAAAGCCCGCCAATCGATCGTACTACACAGCCTCCTCCTTGGGATCTTTCCGCCCACAGGTGAGATGACGATCGGCAGGTGGTCTGAACCCCAGGAGTCAGGCCCCACTGCCCAATCGTACCGGTCCCCTTCACTGGCCAAGGTGACGTCAATGGCGGAGCATGACGGTCGTGCTGTTCTGCGGACGAAAGTGAAGGATCCGGTGTTCAAAACTTGTAGGCCCAGTTGATGGATAACGTCCACCAGATCCCTTCCTCGAGAGGAGCAGGTGCTACTCCCCCACATGGTGTGATGAGCATTCATGTCCCCACATATGAGGTAGTCTCTTCCGAATTTAGCCGTGAGCTGTAACAGCATGGAGGCGTCCCACCGCTGTCCAGGTCGCACATACACAGAGGCCACTGTCGTGTCCACACCGCGAAGCCGCACCGTCACGGCACAACACTCAAGAGCCCCTCCAGTGACATCAGCCACGTTTATGTGCACATGTGGTAGTTCTCGTCGCACGTACACTGCACAACGTGGTCGACCCTGGGGATGTGCACTCGCTATGCACGGCGCGTCCTGGCACGTGTCTAGAGTACACGACGTGATACTTTGGTAACCGATGTATCCGGGAAGTCGCAAGTCGGTCGCTGCTACGTACACTTCCTGCAAAGCAAGCACATCATACTCGCTCTGCAGGAGATGTGAGGAGAGGTCTGCATGCCGCCGCCGCAACGAGTGAGCGTTCCATTGAAGCACACACGGGCGGCGGCGGCGGTGGTTCTCTGCAGCATGCGGATGAGTGTCAGCCATGGTGGCTGCTATGAGGGTGCGCGCCACCTGCCTGAAGGCAGATGGAGCGCAGCTGGTTTTCAGGAGGCAGCAGGTCCGCAACTGCTCTTAACAGGAGCCTCAGGTTTGCATTTTCCTGGTCCACACGAGGCTGGGAAGGTACCTTCGCGGGTGGACGAGTCGTGGTAGAGTCTGGGTGCTTGAGACCAGCCGAAGGGCCCCGTTGTTGTACGCCTGTCTGGCCTGGATGGGTCGAGCTGACCGTCATCTTGGATGGTGATCCCACTGCGGCAGCATAGCTCTTGCCCGTGGTCTGCTTCAGCTGAGGACTATCAGTTACACTAGGGCTTGCCCGCAAGACTGCTTGAGCCTCGCGGTGAGGCAGGTAGGTGGGAGCTGATGCCTTGATGGTGGCCAGGCGCCGCTCTCTTTGCCAGAGCTGACAGTCTGCGGAATCAGCTGAATGTGGCCTGCCGCAGTGCAGGCATCTTAATTTGTTGGTGCAGTTGGCGTCTTTCCCATGGTGGCCACCACATCGCAGGCACCGCTCTGGTCCTCGGCAAGTGACGGCGATATGCCCATAGCGTCCGCACCGCCGGCACTGAAGCGGGCGAGGTCGGGATGGCCTCACTTCGAACACCATGCGAAAAAGGCGGACCCGGGTGGGAGGCACGGGAGAGGCGAACCGCAAGACTAGTGATGTCCCTTGTCGCCTGGCTGCAATCACCGGCACATCGGACGACACGGCGGCCAGGAGGGCTTCGTCGGTATAGTCGCCATCGACGCCTTGCACCACGCCACTGCTTTGTGAACGGTCAGCAGGGAGGCGGGCAGTCACGGGTATTCCTGCGAGCTCCGATGTTGCTAGTAGGCGATTCATCCATTCTGGTGTAGATGCGTCTGCTGCCACGATGTTCTTTTTCGTGTTTACTCTCACCTCCTTGACTCCGGGCAGCGCAGAGAGAGCTTGCGCAATGGCAAGACGAGAGGTGCGGTGAAAGGAGGCGCTGGCGTTTGCTGGTCGAAAAAGAATAGTGCCCGAGTCTAGCGACGATGAAGCAGAAGCCGGCATGGTGTGTTCAGTGGCGCGTACCCCTGCAGGAGCGGTCTGAGTCGCAGTGGGCGCATTAGAAGTCCCTGGAGCAGCGTGGGCAAGCATAGCCGTCGATTCAGTGGCGGGACGAGGACCAGTGTGGGCAGCGGGTCCTTGAGATGTCGAGGCTCGCTGTCGGCGCTTCTTAGACTTGGAGAGGACGGTCTGAAACTCAGACTGACTGATTTCGTCAGTTGCGTGTGTGACGGCGTCTTCGTGGGCAACCGCATCATTTGACGTTGGGGTAAGACACGCAACTGTGGCACGTTCAGGCGCTACTGCGTGCATCTTCCGCGAGCCACCCTCATCGTCGCTGCCCGACTCGCTAGGACGCGAGCGCTTACGCGTTGACGTAGTATCCATGTCTGCAATATCAGGTTCCTCGTCTAACGGCAGTGGTACGTTCTGCGGATCGGTGACGTTCACGCACAGAATTGACCCGGCATCTTCGAGTTGGGCTGTATGATGCGCCGCTACAGCGGTCGAAGATGCTGTGGTGCTAGTGGTAGGGCTGGAGGCCGCCGAGGACGTCAGGCCCCTTGCAGTTGTCTCGACGTCGGCAGCAAGCACCGGTAGGCGAAGTGATGTCGGTTTCTCGCTGACGACTCTGCACAGTTTCTGTGCCTGTTCATGATGCAACCGCACCGCTTTGGCACTGGAGATGAGGTTCCACAGCACGCGGGTGCACGCGACGCTCGCTGAGCGTCTGTGTGACGATGTGGGAACCAGGGAACGCGACGGGCGTTCCAATGGCGTAGCCGAGAATGGAGGGGACTGCTCTGCCATGGTAGTCGGGATGACAGCTGCCCCAGCGACGCGCAGGAGCAGAGGACGCTGTCACAGGGCTCAGGTCACCGAAAGCGGTGGCAGGGATCCAAGGGCATAATCTGTAAAGATTACTCTCCTTGACAAGACTCGAACGGGTATGAGAGTCCAGGAACGCGAGGAGCACTGCGCGGAACGCGGTCGCGTCTCTCGCGGGCTGACGCGGTAGCGTCTCTCGCAGAATCGGGAGCACCGGGCAACACGTCTGCTCTCTGTGAACGCTCGAGAGAGACCCGATTTTAGGACGCAATTTCATAGCGACGTCGGGAATCGTGTTTGATGTACGTACGAGTGCCTACAGCCATGGAATCAATGCAAAATTATTAACGATTGTGGCTACTTCGCCCCAACCTCAGTCTGATCTGGTTCCAACAAATGTGAATCCTTTCTTTGATACCAGGGGCTCCTCTACTGTTATCTAACCTTTGAAAGGGCCGTCAAAACCAAAAGCGAGAATTCGAACAGCCCTAAAGCCCTTTGTGGTGATGTTCATGGAGGCTCCTGCAAGATTATTGTATTCAAACACAGGATCGATACAGGTGACATCTGCCCTGTCCGTTTCAATCCGTGTCCCCTGAGTGTTCACAAGCGTGAACTTCTGGACGCTGACCTCGCCACTGGTGTTGTAAGAGCATCCAACCGTCCCTGGGCGTTTCCAGTTGTTTAAGCTTCAAAAAGAATGGCACTGAACGGTTGTGCATGGGCTACCATCGGTTAAACGCCGTCACGGCTCAAAACTCGTTCCCCTTTCCATCAATCGACTCTAATATGTACGCTCGTGGGGCCACCGAATTCTTCACTACCCTTGACTGTAGCAGAGGCTTTTTGTAAATTCGAGTCGCGGAGAGCCTCGTACGGAGCAGACGTGTTTTCCCCGTCCCTAGTCCTTTAATTTTGGAAGTTTTTGCTCACTTCCGTGGGCGTATTTATTTCTCGTCTAAACCTTGAATAGCACTCTCGAGTGCAGCCCTTTCTAGGGCTCCAAGATTCAGCATGTGATTTCTCAATACCCCTTCTTTTCTTTTTTATCATTGTTTACTTTATTTCTATGGCACCACTATGGACAGTCCCCCAATCCCATCGCTAATAGCGGACGGCCTGCCTGTGGGTTTCCCGTCAGCTTTTGCCCTCGACTTGGCAGAAAGAGCCAAGGCCTGTGACCTACTGCTCAAAACCGCGGCACAGGTCTTGCACACAGGAACGGCCGGCCGACCAAGCCCACCACGTCCCTCACCTACCACCAGCGCCCGTACTAGGGCAGGGAGACTCAAGGCAGCCACGAGCCTGCTGTCCAAACCTCCGCAGCAGACTGCGAGCAACGCTGGTACAAGGCTCCGGGCACGAAAGGCGAAAAACTTCTTACCGAAAAAGCGCCCAGTAACAAGAAGGCAGACAGCCACCGCCACCATTTTAGGGACGCCCGCCATCCTGCAGAACCGGTCTCCATTCCAGGAGACAGAAATTCAAGCCAGCAGCAGTAATGAGGTTGGCTACCCAGAAAAGACAGAAGGTGAGCTGTCTCCCTCCCCTCAGAAGAGCGACGCAGCCAGCGGTGGTTCTTCTCCCATCACTGAAACGTCGTCCCCCACCTATCCTCATCGTGGTCACACAGCACGCCGGACTCATCTCCCAACATTTCTGTAGAAGAGAGCAGCCCGGAACAGAAGGAGAAGGGCTCCTTCTCCCCTTTGGTGACTGACGACACAGGGACACCTAAAAAGGCAGCCCTCTCTACCCCACAAGCCGAGAAAGAAAAACAAGTTTTTCTCTCGGTCCCGACTACACCCCTTTCAAGACCGTCTATTCAGCTACGCCGGGATGTAAACAAGTCCAGCGCATCTCAAAAAACGCAGCCGCGCCCCCTTGCACGCAACAGCTGTGTCCTGGTGCCACCCGGGGAACCATTTCCTTCACTGCCATCCACAGGTGCTCCAAACAGCGCCGAACTCGGCGAACCACAGGTTCCTACCACCAACACACGGCAGAAGAACCAGGGGATACAAAAACCTGTGGTTTCAACCCAAAAATGTACCCCACCCTCTCAGCTACTTGCGAGCCCTGGGTCCACCTCCCAGCTGGAGACCATCCTCTACAGGCCAACCACCAGGAAAAACTCCTTTCGGTCTGCAACACAAGAGGCAATCTCCGCACAATTAGCGGCAGTTGAGGGAGCACACCACGTGCGAATTAACTTCGGCGGCAATGTTATTGCGGTCGACGTTGCCGAGGGAGCACCTCTCGCGCTTCTCCTCGCAGTTTCCGACATCTGCGAGATTCCCGTGCGTGCCAGGCAGGCGTCAACGAGCACCTGCAGTGGAGTAATCCACAACGTCAGGGAGGAGGAAATACACGACATCGCATCGCAGCTCCATGTACTGCAATGCACGCGATCCGGACGCAATGTCGTCATGATTTTCTCTGGACGGAACCCTCAACAGGACATCGAGCTTTACAAACAACGACGCCCGGTCCGTGCTCACCGCCCTCGTCCTGTGCAGTACGAACAGTGTGGTCGCTACGGCCGCACGGACATCACCTGCACCGCACATGAACGTTGTGTGCGCAGTGGTGGGCCACATCCGCGTGCCAATTGCACCGCGCAGTGCCCGCGTTGCATATTCTGTGGCGCCACCCATCCGGCCACAGAACCCCGCTGTCCTCGCTGGTAACAAGAGCGTCAGCTACTAGAGGTCCGCGTAGAATCGGCCCGCCCCATGACACGCCGCGAGGCCTTTGCAGTTGTTCGCAAGAACAACCCCAGGGCACAGAATTCCGCCACTCGAAAGGGGTTGTCATATAGGGTGGCCGCTGGTGGCTCTACAGCTCATGCATCAACGAACACCACCACCGCTCCAGACAACGCCTCGGCGATCTCGGTGCTCGCAGCCGCAGTTCGTGCCGCGTTGGACTTTCTCCCTCGCGACTGTCCGGTTCGCCCGCTCTGCATAGCAGCGCTGGCTACGCAACAAGCTCTGACACAGCATGGCGAGTAAAAACTGTGTACGGCGGCCGCGCATCCTTCAGTGGAACTGTCGTTCTTTGCACCGCCGTCACAAAGAGCTCGCTGAGTACTTGCGGCTGAACGAGTACGACGTCGTCGCACTACAGGAGGCTTATGTACGCGGAAGCGAATGTAGGCTTACTAGTTACTCGAGCTACCATGGTACAGTGAGGTGTCAAGTGCGCGATTGCACTTAGATGTGTGCTGCGACCCCACACATCCTCCCGCCCGCTCTTATGCATCCATCTACGTGCGCAATGTACTCGCACATTGCACTGTTGATGTTTCTGACATCTTGTGCTGTGAGGTTGAATGTGTGGTGGTTAAAGTACGTCTCGGGCAGTGCGACACGGCAGTGGCGTGTGTTTATGTCCATCCTTCCTGGCCATTGTGGGATTAGTGGCAATGATTCCGCAGACAACGCGGCTCGCACATCGCACCAAGAAGGACACATCCTTCCAATTCCTTTGTCAAGGACTGACGCTGCAAAGCAACTTCGTCACCTGGCACGTAGTCTGAGTCTGCAGGAGTAGAACACCCCAAGCATAAGACATACGAGACTATACCAAATAAACCCTCGACTGGAACTTCGACCTCCATCCGGACTTCGTCGACGTGAAGCTTCACTTCTTTGTCGCGTTTGGTTGGGGGTTGCCTTCACAAAAGCATATAGAACCCTCATCGGATTGACCGACAATGCGGAATGCGACGTCTGCTGCACCAAAGAAGACATCGACCATCTGATATGCCATTGCCCTCGATTTGCCTCTGAAAGACAGAAGCTTTCGGACGCATTGCGACAATTGGACGATCGGCCACTCTCTGTGCAGATGCTACTGGAACACCGTCATCGCCTTTCGTCGGCTCAAAAAGCAGTCAAAGCTGTCTTGTGCTTTTCGAGGACTACAGGCCTATGTGACCACCTTTAACTTTTGTGTAGTGCCACCACTGCATACGCACCAGCCGATTGACTGACAGTCTTCCTTTTTTTCTCTCTCTCTTTCTCTTCTCTTTCCTCTCTCTCATCTTTATGCCCCCTTCCTATTCCCCCAGCGTAGGGTAGCGAACCGGGCATGTGCCTGGTTAACCTCCCTGCCTTCCCTCTTGTTGTTTATCCCCCCCCCCCCCTGTCCACAGGTGGACATAAACTCGTTTGGTGCGACGCCTACAAGGTGACTGTGTAATTTGTGGAGACTTCAATTCGCACCATGCGGCTTGGGGGAGTGACCACATAAACTGCAGAGGCTGAGACCTCTTGGAAACCATTGCTAGGACAAGCTTGCTTATTATAAACACGGGCTGTCCGACTTTCGTCCGTTGCGGCGTAAAGAGCAGTGCCATAGACCTCTCACTTGTGAGTGACCATTGCCGGTACCAATGAAAGAGGGAGGCCGACACGTGGAATTCAGATCATTGCCCCCTCCACCTAGAGCCACTTCATCAGTGCCGCGCGGGCACGCGCACATACAATATTACTGACTGGCCGCGTTTTCGGCAACTCTCGGCTGCCTCCCCACCTTCCGGTGTCGCCTACTTCTCGCACGTCCCTCGCTGCGTCGAAGCGGCCTCGCGCAAGTGCACAGTGCCAGTGGGAACACCAGTTCCGGACATAATGCTTCTCAATCTACGCGCGGCTCGCCGGAGGCTCCAGCGCCGTGTGACTAAAAGCGACCGCAAGGAGCTATGGACACTTCATAATCGCCTTGACGCCGTGTGTCGCCGACACGCACGGCAAAGACGCGACCGCTCCTTGGGCAGTCCACGCGTCACGCTGGACGACCCGCGATGCTCTGCGCGAGCGTGGAGGATACTCAGTGTCGTCCTCTGCCCCGTTTAGTAACGTTTCCCAGCCCTCGCCATTGCTGTTGCACATTGTCTCACCAGCAATTGGCTAGCTACTGGCTGACGCCCTCTGCCTCAGCGCTCCCGAAAGCTTACCCGAGGTTCTCCAACTCCCGCTGCACCATCGCCGAGAGTGGTACAAACCTCGCCACTTTTTGCTCACCACTGGCATGCGCAATCAAGAATACGCGCTTTATGCACTGAGGATTTCACTCTCAGGGAGTTGCGCCTGGCTTTGGCATCGCGCGAACGGCGCTCAGCACCCGGCGCTCACGGCGTGACATACCAGATGCTTTGCAACATCGATCAGTCCCAGCTCCCAGTGCTCTTGGCCGCCTACAACGACGTGTGGCACACGGGGATAGTGCCGCAAGAGTGGCGCGAAGCCATCGTCGTCCCCGTGCTCAAGGAGGGCAAACCCGCCTCGGAGCCAGTATCCTATCACCCTGTTTCCCTTACCTCCGCAGCGGGCAAGCACTTCGAGGCCATGACATTGAGGAGACTTGAATGGATTGCCGAGGCACTGGATGTTTTCTCGCCTTCACCGTGTCGCTCCCGCCGTTCGCGTACCACTGCCGACGCCCTTGCCGACGTCATCGCAACGCTAGAGGAGGCACAGCACAAAGGAGAGGCCGGGTACCTCATCCTGTTAGACATCAAGGCGGCATTCGACTCCCTGCCACACCCCACCATCCTGAACGCGGTGCGCGATCTCGGAGTGACTGGTCTCCTCTTCACGTACATCGCTGCCTTCGTCGGCGGCAGAACCATGCGTGTGCGCGTCGGTGGAGTCCTTAGGGGGCCGCATCCCATGAGTGTCGGTGTTCCGCAGGGCAGTGTACTCAGCCCCTTCTTGTACAATCTCGCCCTGGCTGACATCGACGATTATATTCCCCGTGCTCTTCTCTGTGATGTGCGCGTGGTGGTCTACGCGCACGACATTGCGGTGGTCGCGTCGTGACCTGGGCCCAGTGGCCGGTGTATACGCACCAGTTTCTAAACCGTCCGGGATTCTGTTGACGCGTTAATCACGGGCAAGGGGATGAGGCATTCACCGGCGAAGACGGAAGCGATGCTGCTGCACCCGAGTTATGGCGCCCAGAGCTACACACCGAGGTTCACTCTCCAAACAATCCCCCATCCCTTGGAAGAGGCGAGTGACCTACCTCGGAGTGCAGCTTCCCTTGGAAGAGGCGAGTGACCTACCTCGGAGTGCAGCTGGACCAATGCCTCAACTGCTCACCAGCGATCAGCGACCAGCTTTGAAACGCGCGAAGGGTCGCCCCCGCCGCTCGAGCGCTCCTTGCTCGCGGCAATGGATGCACACCGTCCCTAGCTCTCCGCATCTACAACGGAATGGCTTCGGCGCGCATTTCGTACGGCCTTCCTCTCGCGGCGCTTACGCGTTCCTACTGGGAGACACTGGACGCATTGCGATTCGCCAGTTTTTCAGCTTGCCCAGATCCTCTCAAATCGGCCCAACACTCGCTGAGGCGGGAGACATGCCGCTGTCAATCCGGGCCGACCTTCGAGCGCTAAATCACATAGAGCGTATGAAACGCTGCGCCACGGACAGCAGCTTGTATTCTGGCTCTCCTCACTTCCGAACTCACGGATCGGGCAATACGCTGCGGCATTCTACGCCCTCTTTCAGAGCTCACCGGATGTGAATGACTATAGTGCCCCGCCCTGCCACCATCGCCCTCTGAAGATTCGGACACGGTTACAGGGAGTGGCAAGCAAGCAACGACGGCAGAGTGTGCGCTTCGGCACGAAACTGCCGCCACTTTCGACGAACTTCTCGTGGGGCGACTCCTCGTCTTTACTGATGGTTCAGTGTTGAACGACGGTTGTGCCGCGGCGGCGTGTGGTGCCTTCGCTGGAGCTTCACAATCAGTGCCGCCTCGCCTGCGAGACATCGTCGACGATAGCCGAACTCACCGCGCTTGACCTCGCCGCCGATGCCCACCTTCAACTGAGTGTTCCGTCGGCTGCCATTCTCTCGGACTCATGTGCTGCTGGCGGAACGGGTTCACAGACAGTCGGGACGGGGAGACCAAAACTGCCGTCATTGCCCACAGCCAGAAACACTCCATCACATTATCTTCAATTATGAGGAGTATTCGGACGCACGCATATCACTCTTCAATGCTTACAACAAACTGGGACTCTCCACCGGCACTGTTGATGTGATTCTCTTTCCCCATGGGCACGCATGCCTGGTGAAGTGCGCGCAAGCTGCCCTCATCACCTTCCTAAAGACTTCTGCGCTATTTGAGCGCTTGGAACCTGAAGGAACATTAGAGCCACCCACTCGAGGTCCACTGGACTCCTATTAGTGAGTGCTACGGACCACACTTTTTTCCATGCAAAGATTACGTGCTCGAGCGAGTGCTTCACGCGATTTCTACGACGCGCCAATCCAACCCGTTGTCCTTTTCTCGATGACGATACCTCTTCGGCCCTTGGCAGCTTTCCTAGTCAGCTGCGCATGGTGCGTGGGGGCTTGGGAGTCTGTTGCGGGAAGCAGATCGAATGACCCTCACCTCTCTATTTTTTCTATTTTCCAATCTTTCCCTCCCTATATCTTTTATTCCCCATACCCCATTTCTTTGCTGACCTGTTGAGGTGTCCTTGTAAGGAGAGACAGTTACGGGTCGGCACTTTTCTTTTCCTTTCTTCTGTTATAACCACTTATATTTTTGTAAATTCCTCTAGCAGAGCGCGATGCTCAGAAAACGACATTTACGTGCCACAGGAGATTGTACGAGTTTCCGAGGCTACCTTTGGGATTGTGCGATTGACTGGCCAGATTTCAGTGCGTCATGGACATTGTGTTTCGATATGCCAAATTCAGTTATACAATGACTTATATGGACGACTTGGTAGTCTTTTCACAAACATTCGACGAGCACCAGATCCACTTAACCACTCTCCCATAATGAATGCGAGTAATAGTGAAATACTTTATTAAGGCAGCTGACGGTTTCCTAAGTGGCGAGGGCTGACAAGCTATGCCTGGTCGCCACCTCGTGCAAGGCGCAAGAATCCCCACCAACCACCGGAAAGTTCAGTTGGTGTCAATGAAAATCAATTTCTTGCGTTTCATTGTCAAGCAAGGTACAATACGTGCCCCGCCGCGATGGTCTAGTGGATAAGGTACTCGGCTGCTGACCCGCAGGTCGCGGAATTAAATCCCGGCTGTGGTGGCTGCATTTTCGATGGAGGCGGAAATGCTGTAGGCCCGTGTGCTCAAATTTGGGTGCACCTTAAAGAACCCCAGGTGGTCGAAATTTCCGGAGCCCTACACTGTGGCGTCTCTCATCATTATATGGTGGTTTTGGGACGTTAAACCCCACATAATAATCAATCAATCAAGGTACAATACGTCCAGATAAACAGAAACTTCAGGCCATCCTGTATTTTCTCCCACGAACGGGCGTTAAAAGCATGTAACGGCTTTTGGGTGTGGTGGACATCTACCACCACCTTATTCTTCACGGCGCCGATCGGGCAAGACCACTTCACCAACTCCTGTGCAAAGGTGCCCGTTGGTCTTGGCCTAACATGAAGCAGACAGCATTCCAAGCTCTGACGGGGGGCGGAGAGCGGTTGTTTTAAAGAAGAAATAAATCAAGAGCAAAATGCACCCCGCAACTGTCTCCATTTAATAGGACATCTCAGCAGTAGTGCACAGGGGGAGATGTAAAAGAAGAGAGTAGAGCTAGAAAGGGGAGAGGAAGGAGCGACACTAGAGAAGAAAAAGAGGGGATGGGGATTCACCAAATCGTTTTCCGATACTATAACAAAAAGAGAACTAATTAGAGGCGCTCACGCAGTCCACTGCCGTCAACAAAGTCCAGCAGGGCGGACAGAGCATGCTTGACGTGGTCGCCGCGGTACGCTGGAAAGAGAAGGTGCTGCGCTGTTGCACGAGGAAATCCAAGCTGGCTGTACACGGGGAACATCACCTGCCTGCTCGCGTCACTAGCTAGGCACTCGAGCAGTGGGTGTTCGAGTGTCTCCAAGTCGCCACAGTCGATGCAGTATGGATTGCCACACCCGGAGTGCCATTGCTTGCGCTCGGTGGTGTAGTTGTCCCCAGTGCGGAGACGGAAAAAGAACCCGCGTTCCCATCGCGAAAGTCCCTTGTGAAGGAGCAGGCGCGACGGCGTACCGGCTGCTACGCGAGGATCTGGATGTCACTTGCCTACGTAGCAGGCTATTAGGAGACGGCCGATGTCCGAGAAGCTCGCGCACTTCGTGGGTGCTGGGGTCGAGCGTGCCCTTTGCAGCTCGCTCGGCTGCCTCGTTCCCTGGCATAACAACGTGAGAAGGGACCCAGTGCAGTGAGTGGTCGCATCCATATCGCTTCACGGCATGCAGTTGCCTGGATACCCTCTGCACCAGAAGACTGCCGTCCTCCTTCGGAGAGATGGCAGCCAAGGCTGCGCAGGAGTCGAAGATAATGGCTGCCGCTCATTGCTGCTAGGGGGTGCGCGCCTTTTCCTTGATGCCCATGAGAATCTTGTGTAGGACCAGGGGGGGGGGGGGGGGCGGTACGAAAGAATGGCCGGCCAGCAGCTGCAAGGCATGTCCGGTACGATCGACATGTACTCCCTCACCTGCTGCCCTAGAGATGAGTGAGGGAGAGAGTGGAGCCGGTGGAGCAGGTGACACCCTAGCACCATGTTGTTCAAGTGCCACAAGTGGTTGAGAGCTGTTTCGGTGATCCGCAGACAGGAAGACGTTTCACCTGCCTCAGCGAGGGTACAGGGCCCACTTCGGAGTTGTGAGGGAGTGCGTAGTACTCCCGTACGGCGTTCCGATAATCGGCGTCCAAGGCAGCCAGCTCGCAGACACTTAGCAAAGCCACCGGCGCGCGGTATAGGACCCGAGCTGAAGCGACAGCGTTGTAGACCTGTAGGGCAAGAGCCAGGGTGCATCCGCGGCCACGCGCAAGCACACTACGAGCTGCACTGAGTATCTTGCGGTTGTCCTTACTCGGGTCGTCGACAGCAGGTTGCCAGCTGAGATGGTTGTCGAATGTCACTCCGAGGTAGTGCGCCGTCTTGCTCCATTCGATAGCCCTGGTGTGCTGAAGGGTGTCGACGCTTACCGGTGTACAAGCAGAGCCTCAGTTTCGGAGGTGGTGAGCATCAGTCCGATTCCACTGAGAAATGCGTCAACCGCGACGACGGTGACCTGAAGCCGGAGCCGCAGGCAAACAGTGAAATTTCATCAGTGTAAATTGTAGCACGCATTTTACAGGGCGTGTCGCACGGGATAAAATTCAGCAGCTTCGCCAAAACCAGGTTAAACAGGAAGGGACAGAGTATGCTTCCCGTTGGTACGCCAGAAGTAATAAGATGAGGGCCTCTAAATACGGAACCCACACCAACATGAAGGAAGCAGTTGCTCGAAAATCCCTTAACGTAGGATAGCATCCGCCCACCCACACTGAGGTTGCGCAGAGCGTCCAAAATCGATGCGTAGGGCTGACTGCCGAAAGCGTTCTTCACACCTAGAAGCACTAGAATGCGGTACTCGCCGTGGAATTCGGCCTCCTAAAAGGTGGCAACCACGTCGGCGAACGAGTCAAAGGTGCAGCGACTTTGCCAGAAACCACTCTGCTCGGGTGGAAAACCGATGGTCGCGGTGGTTAATCAACGAAGGCGCCGTAGTGCCATGACCTCCATGGCTTTTTCTGCAACCAAAGTGAGTGAAGCCGGTCGGTAGAAAGAGAGTTCCGTCACCGGCTTCTGCCACTTCGAGATAGGCACCACGAGCGCTTCTTTCCAGCGAGGAGGGAGCTGCCTAATGTGGCATACTATGTTGTTGGCGTGCAGCCGTCGGGGCAACGTAGAATGATCAATATTCCGCAGCCCCTGGTTAGTGATGCCGTTTGTTCCTGGGCAGATCGCTTCGTGCGGATGTTGAGCGCTACCTTCAGCTCACGAAGTGTGAAATTCTCAGTGCACAGTGCACGCATCTCGAGGAGGATGCCTTCGGTGGTTGAAAACTGCACGGGAGTAAACAGCGCCGGCCCGTTGTTTGCGAGGAGAGGGGGCAGCTTTTGGGGTGAAACTGGGCAGGCCGGAGGGGTGAATTTGTCCGCCAGCAATTCAGCCAGCTCCGATGTGGGAATTTTCTTAGCAACCACAACGCAGAGGGCCGGGTAGCGTGGCTTTATGATGCGGACTACGGCTTCAAAGATACGAAAGGCGTGAGCATGGTTCTGTGGGTTGTCCAGAGAATAACAGAGGCTCCCCCACCTCTGATCGCGGCAACGTTTGGCGTGCCTACGACATACAACGTTAATGCACTTGTGCACTCGCCAATGTTCCTGACTTTGCGATCGCACCGCCACAATCTGCGCCCCGCGTCACGGAGCATGAAGGTTGAGGAGGCACATGATCAGTGTGGTGGGGCCCGCAAACATGGTGCAGCGGGTGGTAGCTGCATTGTTGTACTCGACCAACATGGTGAAGAAGTCTGCAGAGACTGACACTGTTGCACAGAGTTCTTTGAAGCGCGTCCACTTCACAACACTGTAGGTCCGAGTGCACCTAATGTTAGCTGAGAGAGGTTTGACCACGATGGTGTAGTGGACGGAGCAGTCAGAGTCCAGTGCACGTTGCCACTCATATTTACACGTAACACTCGCGAGAGTCAGGTAGATGGCACTGCGGACACACCAAGGTGCGCGAGAGTACAGCTACCCATGTTTAGAACGAGCAGTACGGTCCTTTGCACAGCACCAAGGAGGTCGTGCCCATGGTGGTTCGTCCCAAAACGTACCTACAAGGTGTGTGGAGAGGTAAAGTCTCCACTGATGACCGCGTTGGGGTTTAGGCAGTCTGCGAAGCGGCACACGAAATTGGGGCCCCCCGTGCCAAGTAGTTTGATGTGTGCACGTACATGCTCGCGACACTGGTGTTTGTGTTCCCGATGCGTACAGTCAGGGCGATGGCTTCGAGGTTGTCACAGAAAATGTCCTCGACGTCCACCGCAGAGTGGGGGAGGTCGGTGCGCACATACACCGAAGCACGCGACGTATCGGGAGGATGCGAGGGAGTGCTGCACCGGACGGCGCAACACTTTTCAAGTTCGCACGGCGTGGTTCTGTGATAGCCGACAAAGCCGGGCAAGCTGAGGGTTCCGGCGCAAGCATAGGTTTCCTGCAGCAGCAAGACACCGTACTTGCGTCGGATGAGTTGGGTAGACAGCTCAGCCTGACGGCAGCGGAGAGAACGAACGTTCCATTTAAGAATACGCGGCCGAAACACCTTGCTGCGAGCCATGTTAGCTGAGGGCAGCATGGGTGGCCAGCGCCGCGTTGCACAGCTCGACTATCACTGATACAGCATGGCTGCGCCTCCCTGGCCTAAACTGACCCTGCACTGTGCAGACCTGCGTAAGGGAATATGGCCTTGGAGCAGCGTTGCTCCAAGAATATCAAGGCATGCTTGACCCGCTAGCATTTGCGAGCCACACGCTCTCAGGCGCAGAAACGAACTAACTACACCATAACAGAGAAAGAATGTGTCGCAATCGTAATCGCGCTGAAGAAATTCGACATGTATTTTAATGAAGCTGCCTTTGCAATTCAAACCGATTACCAGGCGCTTTCATGGCCGTTAAAGCTACAAAAGTCATCCGATCATCTGGCCCACTCACTGAACCCGTTCTCTTTAAAAGTATAATTACAGCGTGGAGTACAAGGACACCAGCAACAAAGGGGCTGACGTGCTTTCCCGAGCACCATTGTCTGAGGATGGTGAACCAGCCACCGAGTTCCTGGTTGTGACAGTGCCTGAAGATGTCTGGGGAACACTGGTTTCACGGCAGCGGCTCCTTGACGCTCAGAGAAGCGACGAAAAGTGCAAGAACATATGTAGTGGCATGGGCGCGGTCAGTCCCACCGGAAACACACGGTCCGCTAACGCCTATGGCAGCTACTTGCAAGCCGATGACGGCCTGCTCTGGCGTTACGTACCCTCACTTGGACGCATGATGACGAGTCCCCCATCTACGTTTTGATTCCTGGAACTCTACGCAAAACATTCTTGGCGTAATTTTACGACACACGCTTTGCTGGTCACATGATAGCAAGCGAATTTTTGAAAAGTTGTGTGCGTGATATAGCCGCACGTGAGAAATGACGTCGTAACATACGTGCGTACTTGCCCTACCTGCCAGACCACTAAACCGAGGGGAGGCGAATCACCGGGGCCCCGCCGCTGTGGTATAGTGGATGGTACTCGTCTGCTGACCCGCAGGTTGTGGCATCGAATCCCGGCTGCGGCGGCTGCATTTTCGATGGAGGCAAAATGCAGTAGGCCCATGTGTTCAGATTTGGGTGCACACTAAAAAACCCCAGGTTGTCGAAATTTTCGGAGTCCTTCACTAAGGCGTCTCTCATAAACATATTGTGGTTTTGGGATGTAAAACCCCACATATCAATCAAATCAAATGACCGGGCCTCATGAAATATGTGGAAAGCAGGTACCCATGGGAAGTCGTTGCCTGTGATTCAATGGGCCCGTCACCCAGATAAGCTAAGGGGTGCCGATACTGGAATAGTCACTGATCATTTGTCGAACAGGGTAGAGCTGTACCCGTTACGCCGGCAAAAGTCCTCTGAAAATGTCTGTTGCAGGCATTCACTCACTTCGGTTTTCCAAAGCAGCCAATAACTGACAATGCCACATATTTCACAGGCAGAATATTTACAGACACTTGCAAAGTTCTTGGTGTAAACCACAAAAGAACGACCCTTCGCCACCCTCAGGCCAACATTAGTAAGCGCGTCAAAAGCATCAATAAAGCAATATTGGTGCCTTTCACTGACCGGCGTAGAGACTGGGATGCCCGCGTACAGGATATGGCAGTCGCCACGCAAACAATGTTAAATCGTTCAACTGAGTTTACTCTGTAAGCTATTTAATTGGGTCGTCCCCTCAAATTTCCTATCGAACATGCGCTCACACAAGACTCCTAATCACTGCGCTGCCGCTACGCGACGTTCGCGCAATATCGTTCCAGTCGCTGGAGCGAAAGTTTGCGGAAAGCCAGTTAGAACTTGGGACTAGCCCGCCTAGAACACTGAAACCATTATAACATGGGCAGGCGACCTCTAGAGTTCATGGTCGGTGAGGAAGTGTTCCGCCGCATACACCCACTCAGTGATTCAGCAACTGCCTCCCTCGCACCACGATCGGATGGTCCCATGTGATGGTAAAGCAAATTTCCAGTTTGGCATACCGTCCTAAAAACAAACGCAGCGGCTGACTAACAGGCCCTGTAAACGTGTGCGACCTCAAAGCGTACTACGAGCGCCCACTAACGCGTGAACACATGTCCCCACTATCGTCGGCATTGCTGTCCTGCGAATGCGTTGTTTCTCAATCGGGATACTGTGTTTTTTGTCGTTGTTGTTCTGCCGTAGTAATCTTGCTTTTCGCAGAACCCTAGAGCGAATTTAGTGTGAATAAGTCCGCAACAAAGCACAAGGCAGACACCGTCATGTAATGCCGACACGTGCTGCGGTGAACGCCGATGCTGCTGTGAACGCCGTGCTGCTGCGAACGCACGTTCTATTCTGTGCAACCGGTGGAACAATGACAGGTCACAAATCGTTACGTGACGCGTGACGTGTGAGGCGGCTCCGTTCAATGTAAACATAAGGGCAAATACATGCAACGGATGGGCACGTGTTGTGCCCGACAAAACGCTTAACAAGGACATGCGACTAATTACAAAGTACTTTGGGGCCCAAAGAACTGTGTGGACGGATCAGCCACTGCTTTTGAGTTTACTCTCTTCTATTTTTCATGGTGTTTATTATTGCCTTTAGTAGTATGTGGGCTATGACACTCACTGGAGTATCCATTCTTGAGGGGACGTGGAGTATGTGGCAGATGGGCCCTTATCTGCAGCACGCACGTTGGAAGCAGGGCGAGGAGAACACATGCGCATTGTCCATCCGCGTGACGATCGTCAGCGTCGCAAAAGCCACGGGAGTTGGAACATGGCTAGCCGATGTGAAGGAGGGTGAGACAGGCCCACGGTCTTTTGGGCAGCTGGGCGATGGGATGCGAGGACGGCCGCGCAAGACACTGCGATTTTCCTCTTTCTCCGTGAGTGCTGTAGAGCAGAGGCCACGCCGGTTTGACGTGGCCTCTTTGGCGTCGCCGGTTTGGCGCATCTTTTTCAGCAGCTTTCCGCATATATGCGTGCCTGTTCGTAGTGATAAGTGGACGGCGCACACTATAGCATCGCGAAGGCTTGCTGCTGTTCGGGTTTCATTTGACGCTGATAGTACGTTAGGGCCGTGTTATACCAGTCCGACAAGCTGGTTGTGATTATTTTGAATCTTGAAATAAAAGCGGTTCTTGTTCCCGGCGTTGCTGGCACGCGTCCTGCGAATTCCGGCTCACTGATTCCCCTGAGTGGAGGCGAGGCCTTCAACCTAAAGCTGAAGTTTCCCCACCGCCAACAATATTTTTTTTTTCTTGAAAACGGTAACTATGATAACTATGAAGCGATATATATCATTCAATCTTTGTTTTTCACCGAGTTCCAAGAGTGTTCTTCGATCATGAATATCCCCCGTCTGGTAACTTCTTAAAAATGAGCTAGCTAGTTCAATATTTGTTTTTCACCGAGTTCCAAGAGTGTTCTTCGATCATGAATATCCCCCGTCTGGTAACTTCTTAAAAATGAGCTAGCTAGTTTGGCCAGTAGTGGTATACCTTCAAGATTATTTCCTGAAAGCAAATACCTGACAAACCTTGACTTACAGCATGGCTAAGAAAGTTTATGAATAGAATAATCACACTTTCAAACGTTTTTGTTCATCAAGACCTACTTGTGTTCATAATAAGCTCACTTAGTTAAGTTGCATGTTGAAGAAACAATTAAAAAGCGAAAGATACCTTTTTGTTTTCTTGGAAGAAAAGCTTATTACTTATCGCATAAAGGTATGGAAGTATATGAAATTAAATAAGGGGGATTCTGTTGGCATTCCAGACATTAATGATGGCAAGGCAACATTTTCGGCAAATGCAGGTTAGGCAGCCTGCATTGACTATATGACACCACAAGGATTTCAATCTATAGATGACATTGTTAACTTGGCTCCATGGCCTGATACTATTTCTAATCACGCATTGAAGAGCTGTGCGAGAGCTTCGGCGTCCTTCCTGGCTGTTTTATTTTTGAAAATTGCTTGAATGTCAGGAACATTGATCTCATTGGAACATAACAAGTGTTACTCCAATGGCAAAGTCTGGCAAGAAAAATAATGTCGCCAGTTGCCAGCCAATTTAATTGACCAGTGTATTCCGTGAAAGTAATGAACACGTGATATACAGCAGTATTATAAAGCACATGAAAACAAGTATTTTTTGTACAGTTCAGCATCGTTTAGGTCCGGCCTGTCATATGTAGCACAACTGCGCAAATTTTTCATAATGCTTTAAGTTCTTGTAATAAAAGTTATCAAGTCGATTCGGTATATTCGGGCTTTCGGAAAGTGTTCGACACCCTTCCATACGCTCTTTTTATTCACAAGTCATCTTTCTCGAGTCTGCCTGCATCTGTTCTTAGTTTCTTGGTGGAGTATTTATCTTACAAAAAACACTCTGTTAGAGCAAATGGTTCTTCTTAATACGTCAGCGTAATTTCCGGGGTGTTGAAAGGTTCGATGCTGGGTTTTTTACTCTTTCTGGTTTGTATTATATATTCGTCAGATCCACTAGGATTGAACGTGCGGCTGTGCGCTGATGATTATATCATTCATCAATGAATACACAATATCGACAATATCTGTGCTTTAAATTGTGGGTGGTAGTGGTGGTGAAAACATTTAATAACCATTAAATGGTTACAGAGAGGTGATTGGGTTGGGGCCTTATTGGCCTCCTACCCTCACAGCACTAGGTGGAACCCCTATTCCGGGGCTCCATTGGCAAGCAACGCCGCCCGCGCCCGTTGAACCAGAGCCTCTTGGGACTTCAGGTCTTGACAGCGGAGCAGGGCCGCCTCCCAGTCCTCTCTCGTGGGATTGTGGTTGGGGGGGATAGATGGATTAGACTGGCACGCCCAGACGATGTGAAAGGTGTCAGCCACCTCACCACAGAACTGGCACGTGCCATCAAAGGATGAATTGAAATGTTTTAGCACCGTCGGGCACAGTACAGTATTGGTAAACAGTTTTAAAAGGAGGCGCTCGTCAGCGCGATGCAGTCCCTTACAAGGGTCTGGATAGCGCCGGTGCTCCTCCTTGTAGTAATTGGTAATATCTTTGAATGAAAGGGCCGAATTGTCTGATTGCGAGTAGGCTTCCAAAGACAGGGAGATAGCCCGGGAAGAGAGTGCGCGGGCGGCCTGATCGGCCTGTTCGTTACCCCTGAGTCCTTGGTGACCGGGTGCCCAAACCAGATTTCGCGGAGTTGGATTAACGTATCGGCAGCTAGGTTCCAGTATGCGCTGAGCAAGCGGTGAAGCCCACCCTAGCTGATAGTTTCGACAGGCCCCTCGTGAGTCGGTGATGATATGTTTAGAAGAGGGATAGGTGAGAGCCAGAGCGATGGCAATCTCCTCCGCGTGTGTTGCGCTGTAGGCTTTGAAAGTGAGCCCGTTTACGGTGTTTGCGTTGTGTATGACTGCGGCAGTATACCACCCCCCATGGTGCCGGCCGGCAACGTCCACGTAGCACACGTGTTCCTCTTGACCAAAGTGTCGCTGCAACGCTTCCGCGCGCGCCTGGCGGCGACCACTGTGGTTTTATTTGGACATGTTGCGGGGAAGGGGTCGGATCCGGAGGGCGCGTCTCCAGGGTTCTGGCACTCTAACCCTTTCCTCAATATAGTAATCGTGTTTGATGTGTATTCGGTCTAAGAGGCGGCGACCGGAATGGGTCTGTGCAAGGCGCGTGTATTGGTTAACGAGGTGGGCTTCTCGAAGTTCCCGGTAGGTATTCACCACGCCTAGGGCCAGAAGTCTCTGGTTGGACGTGGTGATAGGGAGGTCGAGAGCCCGCTTGATAACTTTACGGTGGATGACCTCGAGTTGATCATCCTCGTGTTTGCGTAGGTGCAAGTAGGGAGTCGAGTAGAGTATTCTACTCGTTACGAAAGCATGGGCAAGCCGCATTGCATCCCTACTTCGTAATCCGCCCCGCTTGTTGGAGACCCGGCGGACCATACGGCCCACCTGGTCTCCCACCGTGCGAAGTTTGGCTATTGTGGTGTCGGCCTTGCGTTGGTGGTGTATGAAGAGGCCAAGGACGCGGATCTCCTTGGCCTCACGGATCGGTCCCGAGGGAAGACTGATATGGAGCTGAGTTGTGTCCTGAGGGGAGGGGCGTACGTGCACAAATTCTGACTTAGCCGGGGCACACTGGAGTCCGCAGTAGGTTGCGTAGTCGTCGACTACAGTCGCTGCTGCTTGCAGGCATGACTCCATGTGACCCAGGTTACCTTGCGTGGCCCAGATCATGATATTATCTGCGTAAAGAGCTTGGTGTATCCCTGGTAAAGAAGCCAATTTGGGGGGAAGATGAAGCATGGCTATATTAAATAGGAGGGGAGAGAGGACCGCGCCTTGAGGAGTTCCCCTCGAGCCGATGACGTAAGGCCCATGTTCCTCATCTTGTATGCGTATGTAGGCTTGACGGTCTGTAAGAAACTGTCTAACATAATTGAATGTTTTATAACCACAGTTGGTCTGACTGAGGTGGTCAAGGATTACCTCATGCTTCACGTTGTCGAATGCCCCTTTAAGATCCAAAGCCAGGACTACCTTGTCATTGTGGGGGCATTCAACAGGATCTAATATGTCATGGTGGAGCTATAGAAGTATATCCTGGGCTGACTTCTGAGGGCGGAATCCAAACATGGTGTCCGCAAAAGTGTGCTGTGTTTCTAGAAACTTGGAGAGTCTGTCGCGCACCATCGTTTCCATCAGCTTGCCGACACAAGACGTGAGGGAGATGGGGCGAAGGTTCTCCACGTCAATAGGTTTACCTGCCTTCGGGATGAAGGTCACGAGAGCTGATTTCCATTCAAGAGGGAGAGGAGTTTCTCCGTCCCAAATGCTATTGATGTATTTGAGGAGCGTGGCGTAGGCTACGTCGGGAAGATTGGCCAACAGTTTGACCGTAACCTGGTCACGCCCTGGTGCAGTGCCACGCTTCATCTTGCGTAAGGCCGCCTGGAGGTCGTGGAGCTGGAACGGGGTGCCCAACTGCGTGTTCTTTTTGCCTGCGTAGGAGTATGCGGCCGTCCGGGGGTCCTTGGTGGTGCACAGGTATCGGTCCCTGAGCGTGTTTGCCAGCTGTGTTGTCGTTCCTGTAAAGTTGTGCATGACCTTATGTAAGTGACGTTGAGTTTCCGTGCGTGTTTGTGTTGGATCGATGAGAGCGCGAAACAGGCGCCACGTGTTGCGACCAGACACCTGGCGTGCAGCCGTGTTGCACCTGTCCACCCAATTAGTGTCGGCTAGCTGAGCAGCATATTCCGCAGCTTGCTCCGTGAGTTCTAGGATGCGTTTCTTGAGGCGTCTGTTATGTTTCTGTTTTTTCCATCGTTTGGTGAGGCTGCGGCGGGCCTGCCAAAGATGGAGGAGGTGGTTGTCCACGACCGTTTGAGTTTCCGTGAGCTGTATCAGCTGTTCGTGTTGTTTCAGTGTAGACGTCAGTGATTTAGACCAGGTGTCGTATCCCGACTGGAGAGGGTCTACAATAGGTAGAGTGGTGCGGAAAGTTGTCCAGTCTGGGATACGAGCTTGTGTAAGTGGGCGTTTTAAGGGACGCATGTACACGGTTGTGTTTAATACACAATGATCACTACCGAGAGTGTCCTGTGTGTTCAGCCAGTCGGCATGGCGTATGTTGCGTGTAATTGTGAGGTCCGGGCAAGTATCTCGTTGAACAGAGTTGCCTACACGTGTTGGGCTGGCGGGATCAGTGTGGAGGGTGAGTCCAAGTGTAGAAAGAAGTTCCGCAAGCTTCCTTCCACGCGTGTCCTCTCGTGGGTAACCCCATAACCTGCTTGGGGCATTGAAGTCGCCGACGATCAGGAGGGGGTCCCGTCCTGCCACCTGCATAGCTTGTGTGAAAGTTGCGCTGAACGTGACGTTCTTAAGCTTTGGGGGACAGTAAATGTTTAAAATATGAACAGGTGGGTCAGATCGCCTTATAGGCAGCACCGACACCATCCTGTATGGGAAAGGCGGTGTTGTGGGGAGTGTGACTTCCTGGGCAGTATATTGCTTGTGAACAAGTATACATGTCTCCGGGTTGTGTTGAAATGTAGTGTAATTTGTGAGTTTGACGTCCGTGCCGGGTTCCTGAAGGGCAACCACGGCAACGAGGAACTCGGAGGTCTCAAGATAGAGGCGGAAATGAGCCCGCTTCTTGTGGTTCTTGAGACCTCTGCAGTTCCACTGTGTTAGTAACAACGGCTGAGTTGCTCTGGCTCGCGACCTAGGGTTGGAGGCCATGTTCGGAGATAGAGGGTGGGGTTGTGTTGTCAAGATTACTCAGTTCACTAGCACCCTGTGCTGACGTACTGGAGTCTTCAGAAAAGGCCGACTCATCTGGAGTCACTCTGTTAAATTTTGAGGGGCGATTAACGTCCCTAATTGGCCCTACGCGCTTGAGGACGCGTGGATTGTCTTGTATCCTCTTTTGGATAATGTGAGTTACTGTTTGTGTCACCTGTGCGATGACAGTCTCCATATGACGCGCGATGGTGTCGTGGATAATTTTGGGGAGGTCGGCCAATTGTGTTTCTATTGCATTCACCTGGGTCTCCAGGGTCGCGACGCGACTCTCTACAGTAGTAGGAATCTCCCTGTCTGTTATATTTTCCTCTCCGTCGCTCAACGAGGGCTTAGTAGTGAGATTGGTTCTGAGCGAGTCAAGTTCGCTGGCTAGTTTTTCATTCTGAGATCGGAGAAGGGCGAGCTCATGCCTGAGTTTTTGTGTTTCGGTAGTGCTTGTGGCAGTAGAAGGTGGAGAGGAGAGAGAGGAGGGAGAGGAGGCGACCTCCACCCAACTGCCTACCTTGGGTTGGTTGCGTGCAGCATTGCCAGATGGAGCGCAGAAAGCTGGAGATTCCGCCGCGCCAGGTGGCAGCGTTGCCGTTGCGGCTTTGCCAGGAATTGGCGCTTTGCCAGTTGACCGGCGCTTTGGTTTTGTTGGGGTCCCCGATGTCCTGGACCCTGGTTGCTGAAGCCTGATGAATTTTTCAGTGCATTCGCGGGAGCTGGTGAGGTGCGGACCCCCGCGAACTATGCACGTTGGGTTGCATTCGTGGGGGGCCATCCCCTCAGGACCAGCGCCCACGTTTTGGCCACAAAGGCTGCATCTTTCGGTGACCGGGTTGGGACAGATATCCGCCCGGTGCCCCAGTGCACCACAGCGGTAGCACGCTGGCACTGTCTTCTTGTACTCCCTGACGGGAGTCAGTTCTGCGTTATAGTGGACGAAACGCGGAACGTTCCTTCCCGTGAAAGTCAACACAGCTACGTTGGAGTTCCCCAGCTTGCGCGCATAGACTAGTTCACCGCCACGCCACTGCACACTATGTTTCAGAGACGCACTGGTTTCGAGATTGTGTACAGAAATCACGCCGCGACACACATCGCCGGTGAGCTTTAGGTGACCGCGAAGCGGCAGCGGTCCTTTGCTGGTGTTGATTTGAAAGTCCGACAGCAGTTTCTGAACCACCTCGTTATTCTGCGTGCCACAGATGATGATGTTTTGCTCCCAATTGGAAGAAATGGTAATGTCATTCATGTGCTGCCTTCCGATGAGTTGGGAAATGGCAGCGCCGAGCTCACCTTGTTGAAACGCTGCCTTGAGGGCTACTGTGATGCGTGGCTTGAGCACGATCACGTAGTCGCCAGGATTCATCCTGACCGTTGGTTTCGGCGTCCAATTGGAGACTGGTGAAGTCTTTTGTGGAGCTTTAGGAGATGGAGCGCGAGCGTCTCCAGTGGCTGAATTGTTGAGAGGAGTTTTCAGTGCAGACGCTCCTTCCGCGTTTCTTCGGCGGCGACGCCGACCCTCGACGAGTTGAAAAATGTCAGCTTGCTCCGCCGAAATGGTGGATGGGCCGTCGTCTGATGGATTTGTCGGGATATATGACCACGACAGAGTCGTAGGGTCGTAGCCACGTTGTTCAGGCAGCGCCATGTTGAGGAGTTGACCGAGCGGCGTCTCCGCATCCAGCAGCGGCGGAGCCGCCGCCGTGAGGCTTAGCTCGTTCGCTACGTTGTGATGCAAAGTTGCTCGGAGTGGCCGAAAATTGGGCGTACCTGGGTAAGATCGGTGTCTCCAGAATCTTGCTGACTTGGCAGATGCAGTCACACAAGTTTTAGAGCAGCCACATTGAAAAGAGCACGGTTCCAGCCGAAAATCGACGGAGCCAATGAGCGTCGCGTCCGATCACTTCGCGAAGCGTCCGCGTCTCTCTGCTTTAAATTGTAATCCTAACACTGTGGAGAACTGGTGTGAGAAAAGGAAGATGCGTTTGAATGTAAACGAGGGTTGTTTTCTTAGTTTGACCAGAAAACGCAAATCCATTCCAGTTTTTGAGGAGCACAACCTGACAGTGTTGAACATTTTAAATACTTTGGTGCATGATTGCCCGCAGATTTATCTTGAAATAAGCATATGGGCTACGTAACTGGCAAAGCCAATGGTGTGTTAAATTTTATCAAACGTAATTTGAAGTCTGCCTTAAAAATCTGAAAAATGCTTTGTATGTTTCATATGTCCAACTTATCCTTGAATCTCCTTGCCCAGTACGAGATCCTCATGGTCAAACTCTAATATATAAATTTCAATGCATACGAAACCATGTTGCATGCTTTGTCAGTGACCATTGCAACTTCAACTCCAGTATTAGCTGCATTAAATGTGACTTAGGATGAAAACTTCCGAGCAGCGCAGAAATTTTTTCGCGAATAAAGTTTTTTTTTTCATTTAATCTTTCGCAAAAAAATTTGCATTCACAAACGTTTGTACCTGACCAGCCCATTCTACAAGTCTCATAGAAACGATCACTCGAAAATGTTTGTGAGTCAGCGTGGTACCGGTGTCTTTTCTAGTTCTCTCTTTATTTCCTACTCACGAATAGTATAAGTTGGATTTGCATGTTGTCGATTTTACAGCTGAGGCTTTTTGTTCGTCACTATAAGATCTGTGCTTTTCGTGAATGCGTCTGAATGCACGACTTTTTCAACTGTAATACTACGACTTTTTTTATTGCGATAGCAATTATACGGACGCTCTCGACTGAATTTGACCAACGTCATTCATCGTATTCGCTGGTATATATATATATATATATATATATATATATATATATATATATATATATTTATATATACAAAGTGGAGGACGGGGACGGGCAAAACGAAAACTTTAAAATTTTCGTTATATATATATATATATATATATATATATATATATATATATATATATATATATATATATCGTCTGACATCTTGCTTGTCTGTTTAGTCATTGAGCCACGAAGGAGCATCTTGTTCAACGTTGAGACGTCAAGCTATCTATATCTACCACTTTCCGCTGGCAATGACAATCTCGAGAAACTATCGTGTTTTCAGCATTACCAGCGAGATGGCACAATTAGCGCACGTTGCCACATCATCACGACGTGGTGACGCGCGCTGATGCGTTCATCCAACGACCATATCTAAAAATTCGCCCCGTATCTACATGTTAATTTTCAAATGTCGTCGAAAGACAATAGATAGTCTCGCGTGCGGTGAGAGTGAACAAAACATTTATTTGATGTTCTCTGCAAGAAAATCGGTAAGTGGTATTCTGGTGGCGCTGCGTTAGAGTGCCTCGAGCGTGCAGTAGAGGCGAACGAGCGCATCAAGTCACGTCATACGTGAGACATAAGAGCCATCTGGCAGTTTTCTTGGGAAACGAAACGCGTGGCTCTGAGACGACTGTGCGCGCCGGTCTCAGAGGTGTAGAACGCAAAGCGACGGGTAGGGGCCACCACCGTCTCGTCTTAGCAAAGCGTTGGAAACCCTTGCCTTTTCGAGCAGGCGTTGCATGGTCAGCGCAGCCTGATAAGCGCTATGGTCCTTAAAATTACTTATGTATGCCTTTTCTAGTAAAATACGCACATGCATAATATATACCTGTTCATAAGGTGTCCCAGACATGCGCAATATATTGCTTTTTAATTGACGATTGCACAAGTATGAATGCTTATTCTTGAGCAACATTGGTGGGCGTGGCGGATGGGGTCGGCTGTTTCAAGTACCCGGTGCCGTTAAGAGTGAACAAACACACAAATGTACAGACAGACAGACAGACAGACAGACAGACGGACAGACATACGGACAGACGGACAGACAGACAGACAGACAGACAGACAGACGGACAGACAGACAGACAGACAGACAGACGGACAGACAGACAGACAGACGGACAGACGGACAGACGGACGGACGGACGGACGGACGGACGGATTGACGGACGGACAGACAGACAGACAGACAGACAGACGGACAAACAGACAAACAGAGACAGAGACAGACAGACAGACAGACAGAGACAGACACAGACAGACAGACAGACAGACAGACAAACAGACAGACAGACCAAAATTTTTGCGCTGAAGGTCCCCAACGTCTTTCAAAATGTTGGTTCATCTGCAACGCGTATACTTTGCTCCGTGGAGAGAGGAAGGGAGGGAGAAAATGTTCACGCGTGCACGCGCTTATCTCACGGTGGGGAGAATCGTACACCTTGGGCTTTCTCCGGAACGACTCTGTTCACTGTACTCACTGTACAGTCTCCGTTTCGGAAAAGGGCGCGCTTTTCAGACACAGCGAAGTAATTGAGACACTTGTTCGCGTCCACTTGTACCTGTGAGAACGTTTAATGCGTCATTTTTGCGTGAGCAACGTGCGGCAGATTTTGATCTGCTTGCCAGTCTTTGAGTGACATTCCAATTTGTTGCTATCACAGTTATTGATTCGCCTTTGTGGCAAAGCTGTGACTTTTTTCCCGCCCTACAATAAGGCCTATTTGTGCGATGTTGGTTGCAATAATAAAGATAAATAAATAAATAAGTGAACGAATGAATAAATAAATAAAAAATATGGATGTATCGCCAACTGGTTCGGACGCTTGTCTTAGGATTGTGATTTTCCTGATTGGAAGACCCTTTCCTAAGAAAATGAATTTTAGTATGTCTTGTTTCGCTGTAACGTGAATGCCACGCTACCTGCATGACGCCTGCTGCTAGTACTACTAGGTCGGTGACAACTGTACAGGGTAAACTAAGATCGTATTTTACGAACCAACGTTACCTTATTTTATGCTTTTATTGGTTTTCTGTGCACTTTACGAGCAGTATTGGGGCACAAAAAACGGCTACAAAGCAAAGCGTAACTGCTTGAGTTATTTGTAACTACCTGTATATTTTATAAAAAAAAACTAAAGGCACGAATCGGACAAAGAGAACACGAGATTGGGATTTGAATGCGTGCTTAAGACCTGAGCAAGTTTTACTACTGCATGTGTAGCACTCACAGCGTCGTTGCGTACCAAGGCTGCGTTTCGCATAGTGTGCATGAGCAGGAGTTGCGCGCAGGCACTCTATGCGAAGCGCAGCGTGCTTGCGTACACAGCGCCCTTGTGGAGGCTACGCAGTACTAAAACTCGCTACCGTCTCATGCAGAACAGGCCACGGACCACTATAGACGATGCGTGCCTGAACCTCGGCCCATCGACTGGTTGTCCCGCTGCTGGAGATACTCTGCCACGCCATAACGCCAAAGCACTTGGCTTCATCCGCGCTCGCAGGAGGTGAAGCCTGCCGACGAGGTTCCCGGCGTCTACCTGGTGTACCAGAGGAACAGCTGCCAGAACGACAGGATCCCGCCTTCGACGCCGGACACCTCGGACGAGGAGGGTAGCCCGAGGAAGCGACCGGCCTGCCAACACTATTCAACCAGCAACGGCTCACCCCTCGCGCTCAGGTCTGAATGCACAGCACTGTCTCGAGATCCCATCGTTTCACCGTTTGTGAATGGCTCTCTGACGGCCTCCCTGCTTCCCTTGCCGACGAAAAGGCTACGGCAATCGACGGTTCCAGAGGTAGGTTGGCAACGATTTAGCTGGTGGTCATGTGCATTAATCTGGTAATGGAGCTGATATTCGATTGCGAGTGTCGTAGCCTTGTTCCGATGTGTGTCATTAGTGATGACATTAGACTTGCTCACAATACGAAGAACCAAGTAAAACGTATATTCAGGTGTATGAGGAGAACGAGATAGTGTGGAAAAGAGAAAGATAACAATGAAAATGTCTGCAGAGCCGACTAGGCTCCCTCCACGCCTGGAAGACGACCTTTCATTGCGACGTGGCCTTTACGTTAATCTCGTGCGTTTTAGTAGCGAGGGAGCAAGGCCTCGAGGAGGTAGTGTTGAACAGCAAAGTAAAACAAAAGATTGTAAAGAGCGAGAAAAGCAGATTTCTGGAGCTGTACAAGCGTAGCTCTATCCCCGTTGCGCAATTGTACGAACGAAGCAATGTTTTTAATTTTTTTCTTTTTTCTGATTATGTTAGGTGCTTTTGTAGAAGCACCAATCTTAACATGCACATGTCAATAATAAAAGAAAAATGCTTTACTTGTGAGTTGAAAAAAAAAACGAAACAAAATAATTTCATTTTACAATGTACAACTACATACAATAATACTTTATTATTGTGAGTGAATAACTTGTAGAATACTGAAAAGTTATCTCTGTTCGACAATATTCTTCAATTGGTTTTGTAAGAATTTAGTGAGTAAAATAAATGATTGGATTTGGAAGATTATTCGAAAGTGTAAGAGCGCTTCACTATTCCTATTAACTGAAACGTTTCATTCCCCCCTTCCAAATCTGCACGTCATTGCATTTGTGCTAAAAAATGTCGACGCCATAAAAATGTGCACACAACAGTGTGAAGCGAACAACCGCAAGATACGAGGCTACCACAGAGGCTCATATATGCACAGTTAAGTGAAACACTGGTATCACAGGCAGAATGCCCTATCAAACCAACCAAATGAATTCAACAAACAGCTGGGTCAAGGAAAAAAAATAGGGGACATTATGCGTTATTTTCAACTGCGGTGCAGTAAGTATGAAGTAAATTGAAAGGGGTTAAAACGGAAGTAGTACCCTATCCACAGGCGGTATCTGAATACCCAACCCCAGAATTGCGTCGCCGGTGCTCAACCGGTTGAGCTTTGACGGAAAGTGCTGCCTTGTTTACTTTGTGGCGTATTTGTGTGTTCATCATCCTTAGGAGATGATGTCCTCCTTACATCGTTGCGTATTTGTTCATAATCCCTGAAATACGTTGTCCCAAATACGCAACGAAGTAGTAGACAGTGGGAGACCTGTCCTGCTACCAAGAATTAGAAAAGCCAGCTGGCTTTGCTCAACCAAGCCCAGAGAACCATAAAGGCCAGTAGTACCCTGGATTGAGGACCCCACCCACTCGCCAAGAAACCTTATATTAAATAAGAAGAAACCTTTTCATCAATTCCTGGGAGTGTTAGCGCCGCTCATGGCCAAGGTGGTGAGTGTGAAATACTTTTTTTGCGTCACGTTGCAAGTGAGGTGGAAGCTGACCAAAACTCCCTGGGTTTCTCGTTTCACTCGCTTAAGACGACTCGAAGAGAAAGCCCGTCTTCTTTATATGCTTAGTTGGTGTGGGATCTTCTATTCTTCCTCGGTGCCTAACGCTGCTTTGCATGGCCTCCAGGAATGGTTGCATGGCATGGCATGGTTTCTGCAGCTCACCCGACCTTGCACTACCTCCGTGATCGGCCCACATTTGACCAATCGAAGATGTCGTATCAGGATGTCTTCATTTGTCGTGTTATCTGATGTCTGAAAGACTGACGCTATGATGACGTGGCATTTTGGCGATATGTGATGTGACGGGGATGCCGTAGTCTGATGATGACTTTTTGCATCAGTCGAAATGACGCGGCCGATGCCGACATCAATGGTCAGATTTCACATTTCATTATTCCTTTAAAGCTGTCGCCTTAATAGACCATCGCAATATAAGGCATAACGTTGCTGGTTGTTTTTTTTTCAGCGTATATCCCCACGACAAAGCAACCATGCCGACGGGAGTAGCCACACATGCGAAACGACCAGCCTATCAAACACTGCGTCATCATCCAGAGTCACGGGCACTTCCAGTAACGCCGAGGCAGGAAACCGCACCAGTTCGAGCTCAAGGTCAAGCGAGGTTGTGCATCTAATCGCGATTGACCTCACCGAAGGCGAGGCTCTCTTCTGCAAGCAGCTTACCTCCGAACTACGTGAGATGCCAAAGTACCTGCAAGATCTGGCGAAAGTTCGCATTCAGCAGGTTCTTTTCGACGTCAAGTACATGGGCCAGGAGCACATTGCCGGCTCCCCCGAGGAGCTTCAGCGAACACAGCCGCCGGGTGTTGCCACAGTACCGCACCTCGGCCAGAGAGCCGCAAGCCTCCCGGAGGTCTATTCGCGAGGGTCCTCACTCTCATTTAAAAAAACCCGGCACCCTGCGTTTGAAAGGACGATTTCGAGCGTCTAAAAGGACTAATAAAGTTAGTAGAAAATAGACGGTTGTGAGCCCAAGCATATTTAGATATGTGGCGTTGTTAATAATATGCGGCACCCCGTAATGTAGAGGTGCTTGCACAAGGCAGCAGTGTCCGAAAAGAGAACAGCTTCCTCGGTAACATAATATTTTTTCTGGTGCAGGCATTCAAACAGACACCAAAGATCTTTCATAGGTTGTCTCTCTGCCATTAAATCATTGGAGTGGGTCAATGGCAAGGACAAAAAAGGCAACGACACAGGCGTAAACTTACGACGCAGGCGTAGGTAAACGTCTGCGTCGTGAGTAAAAAGAAGCCAGTGGTCATGATATAAGTTCATATGTTTTCACGGTTTCAAGAATGTTACTGGGAGGTATGTGGTGCAAGTGGCTTTTTTCTGCTCCGTACATATCAGGTTGTAAATGCTCGGTTATCAAGAAGTGTGTTAGTAGAAATGAGCATGTAGCACCTGTGAGCAATGTTTAACGTGTTAAACAGATGTTAACTGTAAAAACAACGTTGTGTACTCTTATTTTATGTGGACTACTTTATATGGGGAAAACAGCTCTTTGCATTAACGTGTTATTCAGAGAGCGTGAGTTTTTTTGAAGAAAAGTGTGCTTATATGCCTCTATAGTCACATGCAGTCAGCTCAAATTCTTCACTTTTTTATGTCGAACTAAGAATTTCTATAATAATAACGGCTTGTTCGCAAGACTTTATGTTGATGCAGTGCTTATTGGTAGAATGGATGTCAGGTGCATTGGCCAGCCAATTGAATCATGCTATCCCAGCAGGAAACGCCATATATTGGGAGTACACTTCACTAGCGTTTCCTTTTTAACACGTATTCGCTTCGTTCTTTCATAATAATTTGCTTGTTCTCGGGTACCTTTTACTAAAGAACCATGTTTTACCACGGTTAAAGAAAAATAACGTACGTTCGTACATATATCAACAGTTGAAGCCTTTCGAAAAACAAATATGTCAGGCAGCACAAGGCGGAGCCGAGTATATTACGGCAGACACCTGCGAAAGAGCTCGGGCGCAATTCTCCTAAACACGGGCTAGCTCACGGCTTGATTTGATTGATAAGCTTTCGAGAACTAACTCAGCCAAATGATAAGGCGTCATTGAACCAACAATTTCTGCGCGCTGAATGCTCGCTACATCGCACGTTACCCCACTTCGTCATCAAATTGTAGCGGTGGGTTGGTGTATTATATATAAAGCGTATGAATTCGTGGTACTGACGAGAAAAAGAAAATAAAGGTATAAAGAGAACACAATTTTTGGTGTCATTTTCTTTTTTTTTAGTCTTGCGATTGTACTTATCGCACTACAATTGCTTTTTGGTGACGCGAGCACTCGCATGCTCTAATGCATGCTGTTGGCTCTGCAGTTTAAACAGTTTCAGTCTGGTACTGGGCTTTCTTCGTCCTTCTCGTCATTACTTTAAAAAACTCAAGTCAGTTTCCTCAGGTGTCATCTACTCGTTTCGCAAAGGCCAATAACTTCCTTTCCCCAAGATTAAGGACCAATTATGGTAAACTTACCGTAAAATTTTCGTCTGTATTCTTGCGCAATTCTTTACCTTCATAGATTAGAAGTAGATCTCTTGTAATTTTTAAAAAAGGCTTGCATCTGCACTCGCTAAATTCATGGTGCTTTATATTATACAGAGTATGGTATTGTATTTTTAGGTTCTTTTTGTGCTTATCTGAATGTTTTGTATGCATCGTGCTTATATGTATTTTACATATCTCAATTCATTTTCCTTCCCGTCTTAATACTTGGTATTATACTGAGTGAATGTCATTGCATATTTGTATTAGTTTCTTTGTGCTTATCTACACATTTCATATATCTTGTATTCACTATTTTGTACTTATCTGTACATTTATATATACCTATTTTTGTATCCCTACCACTGTTTACTATTGCGCTGTATCTCTGATAAATAATTTTTTAGGAGGTCTCACTCACAGTCTTGCGACCTTGAGACCTCCTTCTGTATTTGTATTAAACACATGAAATTTGTCACTTGTATTTCAATTTCAATTAAATTTCAAATTTCATCATTGTAATAGTCTTCGTTGTAGTCTTCATCGTCGTAATCGACATAATCATTCTCATGATCCCCCCGACTACGCCCTCTGCAGGACAAATGCCTCTCAAAAGTTCCGCCAATCAACCCAGTCCTGTGCTTGCTGCCGTGACATTACACCCGCCAACATCTTAATTTCATACACCCAACTCAGTGTCTGTCTCTTCCTCAGGCGTTCGCCTTTTGTTGGAGTACAATCAGTTCCCTTAATGGCCAGCGGTTCTCTCCGCTGTTCTCTTCCGAGGCTGTTGCGCACTAGTTTAGTTTTATGCTTATAATTTTCAGACCCATCGTAATGCATCTCTTGTTCAGTTCAGTAATCATGAGCTGTGGTTCGTTCCCTGAGTTACCTATGTTATTAAGGCACTCTACACTAACTAGTATTCTTATCTCTTCCCGATATATGGCTTTGTAAACCACCTGTAAGCACGCGGTGAATAGGATCGAGACTATCGTGACTCCCATCCTTACCAATATTGAGTAAACACCACCTATTTTATTTTAATTTTTCCTCTGGCTACCCTACCAGGCCGAGACATGACGTCACCATCCCCATCACACCCACGCAATAATTGCTTTAGGTATTCATTCTTTCTTAGCACGATAGTCGATTAGAATAAACTAATGCAGTTGTTTCAGCCCCCGACTAGTATTGTTTCCCATCGGAATTAGAAAGTGCACTCACCACTTTAATCGTATTGCACACTACTGTACATGCTTATATAAACGTAGACCTCTAGTTTTTTTGTACCTTCTGGCACCTGGATGTTTGTAACTGCCCTATGTACATTGTATAACCTGTACATATAGTATGCCCATGTACTCTCCATTCGTTCATGACTAACTTCGTGTACCACCTTGCTAAAAATCACCGAATGGTGATTGTAGTACCTGTAAATCAAATAAAACAACCCATTTTTATTGGGATTTTGTCATTGTCTTTGTGCAGAACTATGATGGCTGTGAATCGGCTGTAGATTTCTGGCGGTATGTTTATATACACTTTGTCGATGTCCTGATTCCGCAGTGCCTGCATATATGCGGACACCTCGACCGAATCAAACGCTTTCTTGTAATCTGTGAGGGCTCTGTATACTGATTAGTTGTATTCCGCGCATTTATCTATCATCTGATTGATAGTATTTTTCTATTTTTTTCTTGAGGATTTCTTGTTTGCTGTTACGTGGACTGCTTACATGCGGGGCGAAGCCAGGCAATTCATATCGAGGAGGGGGGGGGGGGTGATATGTTCGGATGCATTTTTGTGCTGTGCGTGTAGTTCATGCACGTACAAAATGATAATTTTCAGGGGTGAGAATTACGGTTTGACTCCTCCCCCCCCCCCTCACCACACTATTGGTTACATGGGTTTTGATGAATATCTTCTTCCGTTGGGCGAGTCGCAAAGAAAACTAGCTGAAAAAAAGGAAAATAAAACGGTGAATAGCTGCTCACAACGGCCTACTTTTTGTCATCGGCTCTCCGCTGTAATAAGGGCAAGTAAACAGTTCTCAGAATGCAAAATTTGCACGTGGAAAATAAGCATAGTTTATTCTTTCGTATAACAAGTACCGCCCTCTTGAAGGCAAGGCGCTTTTCATGGCATGTTGGTCCTGCAATCAGGTACCCCCTTTTTGTTCCAGATCAAATTTCTCATGACACTTTTGGACCGAGCGTTGTTCTTTGTGTTAAGTTTCATTCTTTGTTATTCTGTGCTTCCCTATAGATTAAATACTGATCTCTTAAGTTGCGTTGATATGCCTTTTCACGTTTTGTAGAATGCTGGCCACGAGGCTGTTCTTCACATGTTTGTGAAATTTGACGCTATTTGGTTTATTTCATGTTTGCTTGTTTAGGATTTGCTTGTTTAAGATCGTCTCAACAGCTTAAGAACTTAATGTTAAGTTGTGTGAATTTATCAGATACTTCAGTCCAGCTGACATCGCTATTGCTCCCAATATTGTCTTGTGTGGTCGGCAGCGGTCTGCAAGAGAGAAAAAAAAGCAATGAAAGATCAGTGCGCATGCACACACACACACACACACACACACACACACACACACACACACACACACACACACACACACACACACACACACACACACACACACACACACACACACACACACACACACACACACACACACACACACACACACACACACACACACACACACACACACACACACACACACACACACACACACACACACACACACACACACACACACACACACACACACACACACACACACACACACACACACACACACACACACACACACACACACACACACACACACACACACACACACACACACACACACACACACACACACACACACACACACACACACACACACACACACACACACACACACACACACACACACACACACACACACACACACACACACACACACACACACACACACACACACACACACACACACACACACACACACACACACACACACACACACACACACACACACACACACACAAAACATGCGCGCGGACGCTCATATAGCGGCGTCTTTTTGCAACTCTGTGCTCAAGACACCCAAGAGCGGGTAATTCGAGTGAAATACACCTTTAACGCACCTTGCAGCCGAATTTCCGCTCGCTTGGTCCTAGCCGGTTTCCTCTTGAAAGCTGTAAATGAACGGACAAATAACTATAGCCGCAAACTTTCCGCCAAAAAAGGCCGGAGCAATGAGTTCGGAGGCTACAGATCTTGTAAACGTGTGAGTAGATCCATAATCTTTCCATTCCCGCTATTCATAGCTGCACCTACTGGTGAACTCGGTGCACTATTACTGCAAGAGCCAGATAAATGCCCTTACTTGTGAGCGGGTCGTCGACGATTTCCAAAGAGTCTGAAAAGCAACCGTCCTCTCTCTGCCAGCTGCGAATGGCACGAATCCACTCCGGCTTGTAGAACTCTGGAAAGCCGGCCAACCCGCAGAAGCCGACTGGAAGACAAAGACCGATATAGAAGAACAACGATGCAACTGAGTAAGGCAAAAATGTGGTCCTACTTGTTTTTCTTCAACACGAATATAGAACACGAAAAGACCCATTCGCCTGCAGAATGAATGACACGATAATGAATTGCACATCTCGTGTGCACCTAATGTGTTCCTTTGCGTCGTACCTTTGTACCCATCATTATTAGGGTCCCATTATATAAATTAGGTGATTGCGCGGGTCACATGCTTGATTCATTGCGTGTTCTCCTGAAATGTATAATTTTAAAATGAGGATAAAGTACATGAGCCATCCATGTTTCAGTACTGTTTGCGTTGAAATATACTATAACTTGGGATTTTGGTGCTATCCGATCATCAATTCCTTGGCGTAAAAAAAGAGGCATTCATTAAACAGAAAATTGAAGAATGTACTCCCTTAGCAAGCTGTTTAGTATTGAGATTAATTTAAATGAAAATGAACTTCAATGAAAATTGGCCGTGGTGCATGTGTGTCCCTGACATACCCTTATCTGCTACAAGGAAATGGGAAGTTGCGATACCGAGAGTTCTGATTTCTTAAAAACAGACATGTTATTCGGGGAAAATGGCGGGGTTAAACATGCGTATGGTCGACTTCGCTGCCTTTGTTCCTTTCCACAGGAATGAACATGTCAAGTCACATTTCGTGGCCCTTATGTTACCTAAGTCACATTTCGTGGCCCTTATGATACCTAATTTTACGTTTTTTATACTTTAATTATCTAGTTATTCGCGCAGTGACGGGACAGTCACTCGTTGCGTGTGTCTTCCCGACTTACAGTGCTGAACAGCAATTACAGTTCTCACCCCACTATAGAGGGTGTTTCAATATTCTTAAGAGTCCTGTAGCAGAAGTTCCGGTCGCCATCACATGCGGGATAGTGAAATGACCTGAGGAGCAACTTTACGCATGACGCAATTCACCGAGTGGCATGTTGCCGTCGACTCTTATTCTGGCAGTAGCGATGCTGGCGAAATAGTGTCAACCGCTCGGAGTAGGTTGCTTGCCCTCCAGGGAAACGGGTCATGGCTTCACTGGTATAGGCTGAGGTCGAGACAGCGAAGGCCTACAGCTCGTAAACAGACTCAGAATATTTCACCTTTGCATTTAGCCTGTGGAGTCTGATGAAAATACTTAATGCGTACGTAGCTAAAACAGCCGCGTTCAATGCACTTGAGTTGCGTGCCTCGTCGCAGCCGCATACAATTTGGGAATTTTATAGCCGAAGTCGTGCTTTATTTCACTGATGTGTTAATGAACCAAGCCACTCCTAAAATTCAGCGAAAGTTACAAAATCCTTCCGAACCCTGGGACATCCACATTTTTTAATCTTCATGAGCTCTGTGCATATTACTATGACGTGTCCACAGCATTTACAAGCTTTTGCTCAGAGGTAAACATGCCTCCAATGGCTCCACACAAAGATAATGCGAAATAATGTTGTATGAGACTTTACAAGGACACACTTTCGACAAAGCTATTATAATTTTCGTTAGACTAAACGAGCCACGCCAAGAGCACAGTTTTTGTCATACAACTAATGAGTCGGCATCCCAAACGAATTATCATGTGCAAATGTTGTGGACAATTTCAAAAGCGGACAGAAGCTTCTTCGGCCTCTTTAGTGCCTTCCTGCGTGACTAACGGAAACGCATCTTGTTCCTATGCCGTTATTTGTTGCAGAACGGCAAAAAGCGCATGTACCGGTGAGAATACGGCAGCAACTACGGTTGGTACAGCGATTTTCGCTTACCCCACGAAAGCAAACGCGCAACGACAGCGCCACTACATTTTCGTGACGTATGTTCGGTAATGACTTCAGAGATGGCGGTTGTGCGAACATGCTGCGCGCACACTATCTCGGAGGTCATGGTTCGGTGAGATTCGTCTTCGTAACGTCTACGTAACGTCAGGCGGAAGCGATTGAGGAAAGTGCGCCGGTGGCGCTGACAACTACATGGCTGGCATTTTGCAGGCCATCAGATCGACTGGTACATTCATTACATTTGCATCATCTCCCTTCCGCTGCATACAAGTTGTAGTTCCTGCAAATTCCTCTTGTTCACGTTTCTTTGGCTCCAAAAATATTTAATTTAGCAGCTCTGAAGATGCTGCAGCCATGGGCGATGACCACTTGTCTCTCTTTAGTGTGTACGCAGAGAAATGGGGTGCTTATGCGAAACAGCGATACAGACAGAGTGGCACTGTGAAGTGGCGTTAGCCCATTAATTCTGACAAGCAAGGGATGCTAACTTCACATCACAGCCGGAGGTCATGGTTCGGTGAGATTCGTCTTCGTAACGTCTACGTAACGTCAGGCGGAAGCAATAGAGGAAAGTGCGCCGGTGGCGCTGACAACTACATGGCTGGCATTTTGCAGGCCATCAGATCGACTGGTACATTCATTACATTTGCATCATCTCCCTTCCGCTGCATACAAGTTGTAGTTCCTGCAAATTCCTCTTGTTCACGTTTCTTTGGCTCCAAAAATATTTAATTTAGCAGCTCTGAAGATGCTGCAGCCATGGGCGATGACCACTTGTCTCTCTTTAGTGTGTACGCAGAGAAATGGGGTGCTTATGCGAAACAGCGATACAGACAGAGTGGCACTGTGAAGTGGCGTTAGCCCATTCATTCTGACAAGCAAGGGATGCTAACTTCAGATCACAGCCGTATTGAGGGATTTGCAGTCCAAATGGCCTAACTCTATGCACGCTACAAGCGTTGTGACGCATCAACAACTGAGGTTAAAATTATTTGAAAGCTTGCGATTAGTTTACACGTGGTATTGTCCAAGAAGTTGGAACCCTGGCCGAAATGCCACGGCAATTTTATCGTTGTGAGTGCAACGGTAAAAAAATATATTTAGCAAGATAATCTGTTGCTGGCCCTGTTATTCATATATACTCGAAAAGACTAGAAAAATTGGTCCCGTATCGGCATGTTCCACTGCAAATGTCGTCGAAAGACGATAGTCTTGCGTGTTGAGATAGTGAAGAAAACGTTTATTTGATGTTCTGCACGAGGAAATCAGTGAATTCTATTGTGCAAGCGCTGCGTTAGAGAGTCTCGATCCGTGCAGCAAAGGCAAACGAGCGCATCGAGGCACGTTAGACACGAGCGCCATCTGTCAGCTATCTTCGAAAACGAAGGAAGGCGTGAGCGTCCGCGGAGAAAGATGCGCGCATGTCTCAGAGGCGATAATGAGTAGAATGCAAATCAACGGGCAGGTACCACCACCGTGTCGTCTTAGCAAAGCATTGAAAACACTTGCCTTTTTGAGCATCGCGTTGCACTGTTAGCGCAGCGTGATAAACGCTACGGTCCTTGGAATTATTTTTGTGTGCCTTCTCTAGTATAAAGACACGCCTTCAAGACATCGATGTGTTGTTATGGTGCCTTAGATATGCAGAATAATTGCTATTGAATCGACAATCGCACAAGTATGAACGCTGAAACTTGAGCAATATTAGTGGGCGCTGCGGATGGGGTTGTCCGTTTAAGGTATCATTCGATGCCAAAGAAAAATCTTTACGGCGGACAAACAGACGAATGTCCAGATAGACAGACAGACAGAAAGACAGACATAAAGACCAACATTTGGGCTTCGAAGGTCCCCAAAAAAGAATCTCGTCTTTAAAACAGCGTACGTACGCGTGTACAAGAGAAGACAACTGATACACACTGAAACTAACAGCAGGTTTAATGAATCTACTACACATAATGTTCCCAAAAAAAGCCAAACACGCGTGCGTCGTACATAAAACACGCGGGATTCAATAAAGGAAATAATGCCATCAGTAATCACAATTTTTACATAAGCGATTTCTTTCTTTGATAGTGATAGCTAAGGTAAACTAATGCATTTGTTTGAACTGTGTTTCCAGATTTGATACGCTTAACTCACTTGACGTTCGTATTGCGTGTTTCCTTTACCAATAATTTGTATGCCATGACACCGACCATCTGTTATGCCCTTGTCCTCGATTTGCCTCTGACGGACAAAAAATTTCTGACGCGTTGCGACAATTGAACGATCGGCCACCTTCTGTGCAGATACTGCTGGAGCACCCTCCTCGTCTTTCGTCGGCTCACAAGGCGGTCAAAGCCCTTTTGGACTGTCTGAAGATTACGAGCCTATGTAAACGTCTTTGACTTTTGCACAGTACCACCACTGCATACGCGTCAGCCCATGTACTCGCAGTTTTATTCACTATTTTTCCTCTCTTTCTTCTCTGTCTCCTCTTTATACTTTCCTTTCCCATTTGATCTGCGTAGGGTAACCAACTGGGCATGTGCCTGGTTAACCTCCCTGCCTTCCTTTATCCTTCATTTATTCATCTACTCTTGTTCTTCCTTCCGTCATACCTCCATTCATTCCTGCATTGTTGCATAAACAGTAATATATTTTATTCCCAACAATAAAATATCGTTGCTTGCAATGTACATTTATGAAAAAAAAAGCACAGTTGTCCTCATATTTGTAGTACATCTCGTCGATGTTTTGGTGCTCACTTTTGTTAGACAATTTGCGTTGTATTTTGAGTGTGGTGAACCCTTCCTTCAGCCGTGGTCTTGGATGTGCGTTGCTTCCACTGACCCCATAGGTGCATGCGTTGAATTAATATCGCTAGCTTAGCTACACCCACTGGCGGACAAATGCCTCGTCCAGCTTTCCCCAGTCTACTCGGTCCTGTGCTTGACTCAACCACGTTATCTCTGTTAAATATGTGATCCTCGTCTGCCCACCCAACGTTCTCCCTGCTCTTCGCGCGCTTGTCGTGTCTATGAATCCAGTTTGTTGTTCTCAATGAGAAGCGGTTATTTTGCCATCGCGCAGCATGCACTGCCCATGCCCATTTCTTCTTCTAGATTTAGAGCTGGATGTCATTCACACCAGTTCTTTATTTGACCCACTCTGATTCCTTCTTGTTACACCTACCTTTTTTCCCGATCGCGTACTGCGTCGTTTTAAGATGAACCCTTGTAAGCCTCTAGATTTTAACCTCGTAGATAAGCGTAACGGTAAGATGCAGCCGTTATGTCGTAGGAGGGGGGGGGGGGGGGGTGTCAAAACATTCTAGGCCACTGTCCCATGTACTTCTATGAAAGTGTGACCCAGTAACGTTTGACCACAACAGCACCTTTACATTGAGGGATATGCTTCAATACGTGTGTATTTCGCCCAATATATTGCGCAAAGTCAGTAAGTACATGAAGAAAAGTTTTCGCAAAATCAATGTTGCAGCACATGGACGGGCACACTGTTCGGCAACGAATAAAATTTAGCCAGCTTTGCGTTCACTCGTGTGTCACACCTCGATTTTGGCTGATTGCTTCACCCAAATACGGCGCACTTAACCACGATGTTGGATGGCATGTGCAAAAAGCCTAATATCACGGAAGGACACGGTGACAGGGCGGCAGAAAACAGCCCCAACGAGTGCCTTCCACGCAAGCTGTGTGGGTAAAGAGCAAAAGTTCAAGGTATCTCAGTGGTGTATATTACCTACACTGCGATGCTAAAACCTCTCATGATTTGTTCGCAGTGGGGATTCAATCTTACCTAAATTATAAATTGTTTAAATACAGCTATCATCTCAATTTCGTGGATCTCGCAATTGCAAAGGCGTACATTTTCTCAGGCACGTAAGCGCTTACGTATGGGTAGCTAGAATTTCGCTAACGCATAACGAAATTCGAGACACGAAAACAGAATAAAGGAACATGACCAAAATCATTGACTACGCTCATGACAGTATTGAGGATTCGAAAAAAAAATTGGAAGAAGCGGTCGCTGAAAATGCTCGCTTTGAAAGCGATAATGCTGCTCTACGCCTAGAAAATGCGTCCTTGAAAACTTCTGTGTTTGAGTTGGAACATCAATTAACCGGCTGTTAGAAGTACTTCAGGAATTTAAATATAGAGATACAAGGCGTTGTGAAGAGGGAGACTGAATCGGTCCGCGACTTGCTTTGTAAACTATAGGCGCGGTTATCGTAGAGCCGCTTAGCAAAGATGACATAGAGGCGTGTCACTGCGAACCGAGTAGAGCGGAGAGCAATAGCAACATCGTTGTTCTGTTCAAGTCTCGCATCAAACGTGACACTGTGCTAAAGAAAAAAAACCCAAAAATAAAAAACGTGCCTTACAAATGCAGATTTGCGCATTGGAAACTCCACTTCTTTTTCACCGCCAGTGTATGTGAATGAACATCTCTGCCTGACGTTGGAAAAAAAAAAACTGCTCGCGACGGCTGTAAAGAAGTACGAAAAAAAATGGAAATCTGTGTGGTCCTTCAACGGGAAGATATACTAAACAGACTGAAGTAACAACTGCTGTACACATACCTAGCGAGCGTGATATCGACAGGATTTTCGGAGGGCACAGTGGTTCTGCGTCTGCGTAATGTCAGTTGATGTGCTTGCTCGAAACTTTTGTATAGCATTTGCTCTCTATCCATGGATTACCTAGAACTTACCTAGAGATTACCTCGTGGTATCTGCTTACGCAACCAAACAAATAACTCTGTTCTGCATATTTCTACGGCGTCAATTAACTATAAACGGGGTGACGTTGCATTCTTTTCACAGCAAATTCAAATGAAATTCGACCTCGTTATAATGGCTGAAACTTGGCGTACAAATGATGAACCAACTTGTACTCCGGATGGCTACAATACATTCTATCCTAATTGGACGCATAAGTGAGGAGGAGGAGGGTTGCGTTGCTCGTTACGACAAAAAAGAATTGCCACGTCGTCCCTGACCTAACTAAGATAGCAGATGATTACGAAATAATTAGAGTCCAGTTTAAAGATGAACTTATCTCGGTAATCACCGACCGCCAAATGAAAGCATGCCAAGTTTCATGCAATTTTACCAGAACGTCTTGGAGTACGCTTGTTGTAATAATTTTCTCCTTATTTCTGCAGGAGATTTTAATATTGACCTACTGGAGGAAAATTGTGTCACCCGCGAGCTAAATGACCTGCTACCACCCTGTGGATTGAAAACATCTAATTAACACGCCAGCACGAATCACATGCTTCACTGCATCAGCACTGGATCTTGTCATTACCAATATTGACACAGTAATTTAGGGCGCAGGCGCAATAACATCAGATATTAGCGACCACTGTCCCGCGTTAATGAACTATTTTTGCAAACCTCTAGATAGAGGGACGCGGCAGGTGCAGCCTACCATACAGCACATTTCATCTCGAAGTCTTGAAGCTTTTACTCTAGATATGTCCAATCAGTGCTGGTCATTTGTATATAATGATCAAAATGCGGATAACGCATATGACACACTCATTCAAAATTTTCAACGCATTTAAGCAAAACACTTTTCTTCTAAAGTGTTCAAATTGGCAGGAAAGGCAAGGAAACCCTGGGTCACTCGCGAGAATTTGACAATGATAAAGCGTAAAAACATCTGCTATCACACTTTTTTACGTACGCGCTCTGCTGAAACATTGAAAAAATTCAAAAAGCTTCGAAATAGATTAAACTCTGTACTTCAACGTGCCAGGAAAGCCTACTATCAGTGTATTTTTGAGCATAATCGGCAGCGTTCAAGTGCAACATAGGAAATAATTAACGACATACTCGGTCGTAATAATTAAAATGCTTTGCCTGAGTCTAAATCCTTTAGAGGTAAATATTTAAGTGGCGCAGCACTTGTATATTATTTTAATAACTACATCATAATTGCGGTTGCGTTATGGAATGAAAACGCGCATTTTGTCGCCGGAAGCAGTAACGCGAGGCAAAGTATATTTCTTGACCTAACAAATCAAAGTGAAGTATGCAAAATCTTCAAGCATCTAAATAATACGAAATCGCTTGATGCCAATGAGTAACAGATCACACCAATAAAACACGTTTTATATTTATTTGGTAATGTACACACATATATACATATAACTTAGTCATGAACATAGTGTTTTTCCAGAAGACACGAAGAAAGCTCGAGTATCAGTCATTCTTAAGGATGATGACCTCAACAGTGAAAGTAACTACAGGCCTATATCGGCCCTTTCTGTCCTCTCTAAATGCTTAGGAAAAAATTTAATGTCCGCATAACGAAATTCTTTCATAAATACAATGTGTTAACAGATGCGAAGTTTGGCTTTACACGCGGCAAGTCCACTGAAACTGCATTGTTGACATTAAAGGAAGCTGTACTTCATAACATTGAACAAAATAAATTCCCACTCAGCATCTTTCTAGATATCAGTAAGGCATTTGACTCACTTCATCATAATATATTTTTAGACAAATTAGAATCAAATGGTATGTGTGAAGTTGGCAATTTTTAATTCAATCTCATCTTAGTAATAGGTGCCAAAGTGTTTATATTAATAAAAATAGCTCGAAATATTTGCCCCTTTCTCGTTGTATGCTACAAGGCAGTATACTTGGTCCGCTAATGTTTAATGTTTACAATATTAATATTCTTCAGCTGCACACAACACTTAAATACGTTATATTCACGGACGATTCAGCAATAATCCCTGATGGCGATAACATAAATAATATTGTAAGCAAGGCAAACAACTTGCTTTCAAGAAATCCATCATGGTTCAGAATGAACCAGCTTAAAATTAATCCAAATAAAATCAAAGCCATTGTTTTTCGTGCCAGAAATGAGGTACCCACTACCCATCAACCTTTAGTTCATGAAACAGTGCCGATAGCTATGTGATACTTACAAAATACTTGCAGTTTATTATCCTTCAAGTCTAGGCTGAGGTACACATGTAAAATTTCGTTTGTTATAAGCTTTCTTCGATAACAGGAGTGATGTCTCATTGCCGTAACTTTTTGACGCAGGAGCTCAAACTTCACGAATATATATATATATATATATATATATATATATATATATATATATATATATATATATATATATATATATATATATATATATATATATATATATATATATATATATATATATATATATATATATATATATATATATATGACGCTACGATGAATGGGTGACGTGGCCTGGCTCATACCCCATGTTTATTCTGTTCTGCACTTCTTCCTCCTCAGCTTCTACCAACCATCACTTCATACGTCACACGATTCCCCCTCCCCCCGAAAGAATGCGCGAGCTACAATCTAGAAGGCGCGAACAAATGGAGTCTTATAATAAAAAAATAATGCCAGAAAATGCAGTAGTTCCATGCCACACGGCGGTTCCATGCACTTGCACAAAATGTTCACAGGAAAGGCAGTCCGGTGATATATAGGAGACCTCAGGTGGGCGAGGTTGGCTGTTGCGTTCTGGAGAGCATAACCATGCCTTCAGCGTTAAAAATGATGATGGAACAACCTGGTTAGTATTGAGGAACGAACAAGGTTGGGAGTCCTTGTAGCGTTGGAAGGTCAGATGTCTCATGCGTTGGATTCTGAGTCGTGGCTGCGTCAGACGCTTTGCTTCTAAAATGCGTGCTTCTTGACGGATTGTGACGGCGTGATGCCTGCGGGCTGGCGGTATGCAAGAAGTGCTTCCGCATCTTTCTTGGCGTTTTCCGTGGTGTTGCGGTCTGTGTAACTGCAGGCGCAGGGAGCGTATCTGGTGACTTTTCTCTGTGCGAGAAAATTTGACGTCTTGGAATACTTTTTGGGTTAGAGATCTTATTTTCCGATGTTCTTCAATTGGTGAGTGTGCTTCCGTTAAATTTCGCGTTCGTCGATGCCTTCGTTGCAGTCTATTTTGTTGTCGCATGAGGTTGCATGCTGGGCTATGCTTGCTTTGCTGATGCTGCTCAGGAAATGGCTGTAGTGGCAAGCCTTCCGGAATGGGACATTCATTTACTTTGAGGTTTGACGCGTCCTGTAGACAACTGATGCATGGTGAACAGGTTTCTCGCTTATCGGGCATGGTTGGTGGTGCGCCATCATTGCTAGCCTGCTCTTCAGAGGCTTCTGTGACGTAGTTGATTACGGACGCTTCTGAAAGACAACTGTGTACGAGGTTTGATGTATGATTTGCTTCTGAATTGGTTTGATTCTTGGATCGGTGACCACTGCATGAGGGTACCACATGTGACGTCGCATCACCAGGTTCAAAATGCAAATTTTGGCAAGTCTGCGGTGCCATGGAAATGAACTCTTGCGACAAAAAACATTCAGAGTTGAGAGATAGTTCATCAGGGGCTTCTTCTTCGCGGCTCACTATGAGTGGTTCTTGCGCCTGGTAGCATGCGACGTTCGATGCGTCTGAGCCTTCTGTGTTTGGAGTTTCTGGTGGCTGCGCACTGGAGGGCAACATTGAAACAGGGGTAGTTCAGTAAGGTTTGAGTTGTAAATGGCCTTCTTTCTGTGCAACTAACGATGCGAGCTGTTCTGGCGCATGAATCTGGGTGGTAAGTCCAGGGCTTGGCGTAGCATCGTCCGAGTTCCGCAGCTCTATCCCGACCATTGTGAGCGTGCTAGATGTGAGATGGACATTGTGAGTCACGAAAGATCCAAGCGATGGAAAACCAGGAGGCGGGCCAAGTCTGCGAGATGGGGAGTAAGCTGCTCCAATGCGTGAAGACTGATTTTCACTCTTTGAGTCATCTTGGCGTTGTTTGGTATTTTCCCCATGTGTCAGCTGGGCTATCATGAACAAGGCGTCCTTATGACACGAATAGTGACCGTTAAGATCCTTTGAAGAGCTGCGTCGTAGAAAACCAGGTGGTGGACTATGTATGCGAAACGAAGCATGAAAGGCATCAGCAGGGTGAGCGACGTCTCGTGTCGTATGTTGGTGCCACGACTTTGAAAATGCCGAATTTCGTGAAGAGAAACCTGGTGGAACGCCACGTTTCTTGAGAAATAAGCGTGGACTGTGACGGCCGAGTGTGGTTGTATGCAGATGGTCGGTAATGAGGAAGTCCTTGTCGGAGTCGTTAAAACGGCCAATCATCTCTTCCCTGACCTTTTGCCATGATTCGTCGTTTTGGAATATGTCTGTCAAGTAAAACTTGAATGCCTCACCGGAGATGTAGTCAGTGAAGTTGGTGATCATTTCCCGTTCCGATTATGATGCAGCGGTTGCGTGGTGCTCGAACAGGTCGAACCAGTCCTATACAGGTCCATCGTCCGCTGCTCCGGTGTACTTGGGGATGGGAAGGTCGTCTGATGGTGCTTTCATAATGCTGGTCTTGGTGTAGTTTTGGGATGTACTTTCGTGGTCCACATTCGGTCACTGCGTCTTGCTGAGACGTTCGGAGATGGTGGCTGGTTGATGAAGTGGCCGCCAGGTCTTCATCCTGTCGACTCGTGTGACGCTAGATGTGGGAGACGTGGCCTGGCTCATACCCCATGTTTATTCTGTTCTGCAGTTGTTCCTCCTCAGCTTCTACCAACCATCACTTCATACGTCACACACTCACACACACACACACACACACACACATATATATATATATATATATCTTTATATATATATATATATATATATATATATAAATATATATATATATATATATATATATATATATATATATATATATATATATATATATATATATATAATTTGATTCACATCTAACGTATTGCGGCCGCCTTGTATGGGGGCCACGACAAGCAAAGCAAACATAATATCATTGCTCTGCAAAAAGAGATAGCCCGACATATTGGAAACATCGAGCCGTATGGAACGACACGTGGAGCTTTCCAGGAATTCGATACAATATCAGCTGACAACCTTTAAACATTTCGCTTATTTCACACACTTTGCTTCTCGAATTGGGAGCTCTGTAACTTCGTTAGATCCCTCTCACGCCTAGAACGTCGTCTCATTACAATTCCCACAAGATATACCAATATTTGGTTCGTACTGCGTTTCTGCACTACATACAGATGCCAATCCTTGGCCTACAATGTTCCCACAACACTTAACACGCACAAAAGTTCAAAGTTCAATAACCTACAACAAGAAACAACTTCAGTCACATTTATGCTTTCTGTCTTCATAGTAACATGCGCATGAACTATTCTCACTGTGTATGTAATTTTTTTCATAGTTTAGCTACTATCAACAAATTGTATCGTGTTGCATCTTTTCTTGCAATTTATTAGCGATATGAATGTACGTGTGTGTCACGAAAATGTATATATGTGTTTTAAAGCCTACAAGCGTTAATGTATTCGATGGCCTATACATGGTGTATATTGCTTTTTGGAAAACCGTTTTTTGAACATTTAAAGTAGGTGCAAAATTTATCAGTTGGGCAATTATTTTTGAATTAGTATGTATTGCTCATGTTTTATATTTTATTTGCATGCTATTAACTTGTCATGATTTCCGCGCTACCACCACCTGTATGTACAGGTCACGAGGACATTTTTCAAGCTGTTCTCACAGCTTTTAGCCTTTGTGACCGTCTAGTTTTGTCTGGTAAATGAAAACAATTTTTGAACCTGAATTTGACTCTTTTTGCCAGAAGATTTTAATTGGCAAGCGGTAATATCGATAACCTAAATACCAGGAGAGTAAAAGGTTGAAAAAAGTATCGATGCAAAATGGAAAAGTGAAATTGGTTAAACACGAAAGGAAGGACGGACGAGGAGAAAAAAAAAACACATTACGGAAGATTTTCATTGTTCTTCGAGCCAAACTGCCGATATTATTACTAAACTGCCGATAGGGTTTTATTGTGGGGGCTTCGTATAGCTGCGGAATATTTTTGACCGCATGAAAACAGTGTTTTCGCTAACATACTCACATTCTAAATAAAAGGTTTACAGTTTCAACGCGAGGGCAGAGCAATGAATGAGGTAGCAGCGAGTTGCACTTGTTGCAAAAGTTCAAGCGTTGTACCCCAAAAAACTTCCAGTAACCTAATATACCAGCTACTAATGTCGAAACTCAAAGCATATTTTCAAGTTTTTCTTCAAGGGTAAGCAAGATGTTTCTTTTGTTTTTCAGATAAAAGGAACACACATGAACTTCAAAAAATTCCCTTCTAATTTTCACGTATCTAAAAAAAACATTTTGGAGTATATTTTGCCAAAAAAAAGGAAGGAAACTAGAAAATGAGTGGGCTATTTTCTAAATATCTTCTTGCCCACCGATGCTATTAAGGCACATCGGAGGACGAAACCGGATGTCATGAAGGGGCTGTGTTAGTAAACAGTGAAAGGGTAAGCAAGGCTAGCAGCTAGCTCTTTTAGATCAGATGTCGCGTAACTGTACACAACTCTTGTGCAAGAAAATACGGCTGCTACCAGGGAGAGAATGCTTTTTGCAGAGTCTCATCGCTTTAAGAGCGCAGCACGAAGACAGGTATATACGAGACGTTCACTATTGCCTCTCGAGACAACACGCGCACCAGCGACCGCGACCACGCTCTTAGAATTAAAGTTCACAGTTGCTATAGGGGAGCTGTTTGGGCTTGTTGTTTTGACAAGGTACAGAACAAAAACGCAAAATACGAAGACAGAGAAGAGGCTATACATGCACGAGCACTGCCTTGAAACTATTTCACTTGAAAACAAGCAACCTCATATATTGCCAAAAACGCTTTCTTGACATCAATCTCTTATTCTGCAACCAACGTTTATACTAAGACTTGAAGCCGCGTGCCAATAAACCTTTGCTTCAGTGTGCCTCGGCACTCTGGAAGCTGGTGAAAAGGTGTATGATGTGTGTGTGTTGGGGGGAGGTGGTGATTATTTAAGAGAAATATTAAAAAGAAACTTGAGCCCTGCAACTGTCTGCACCAGGGTGCGATACTTCAGCAGTATTGATTGATTAGGGGGTTGAACGTCCCAAAACCACCATATGATTATAAGAGACGCCACAACTCAGCAGTAGCTCCCAGTGAAGGGATAAGGAGGGATTAAAAGAAAGGGAAGTGAAGTTGGAGAGAAAAGATACGAAGAAGCTGAGAGAAGTCCGTGGACAGTGGCCCGATGGGCGAGTGGTCGTCGAAGAGATGACATCGCGGACGGGACAGCTGTCAGACCTGAAATCCAGCGTGCGCCTAGGGGTACGGTATGCAAAGTTATGTCTATCCGCTGATTTTCGTATGTCTCGCGCTGAGCACATGCACGGCAGTTTCAACGATCAGGTACTTCCCCTAAGGGATTCGGGGCATCATTCGCACGTACTCCTTAGCGTTGCTCAAGGCCTTTTGAGCCACATGGTACCGAAAACAACTATTTTGTCGCCTTCGAATAATGAAGTAGCAGTCATTCTATACATTCACTATCTTTAACATCATCTCAAAGGTATAGGTGAACGTACAAGCGTTAGTTTTTTTTTCTTTTTTGCTTTGCCAGATAAACTGCGATATTTATGCAGATTGACTAGAGCGTGTGACCACAAGAAAAGCGAGTACAATAAGAAGCATAAAAACATTTTCATTGACTGTGGATAAAATATAAGTTTTTCAATCTGCCTTTTACTTATAGTAGCAAATATGTTGGACAAACCGGACGATAGCCTAATGATAGGTCCCAGGAGCATCGTTACAACGTGTCAGATATGAGATGGGAGTTTTCAGATGTATACACTGGAGACCTTACACAGTTATGAGCACTTGTGATCTTGTTTACAATTATTCTTCATTTGTGAGCAAAACGTAGACATCAGTTAACCTGTGAAATTGTTGAGGTGGAGTTTATTGATAGATTACAGGAAGCATGTGTTTCAAAACTGTCAATTGCTTTTTTCAAAAAAATGAGCTAGGTTTCTTGCGTCTCGATAGGAATTTCGTTCAGAAGGCACGCACTTCATGTGTTGCGGGGTTTTAGGTGTATATGTGGTTGCTTGTTTCGAAATGTAATGCTGTAGTAAGTCGGCACTCGTGTGTTTCAAGACACTTGTCTGCCTTCGACTTCCGTGTATCATAGATGTTGCTCGAGCGACCCCCCCTCCGCCTTTCTCCAACGCTCCTCCATTTTTGTTGAAGTCGGGCAGGAGATCTCTTTTATGCTTGAGCAGCATTCGATGGTAGGTCTAATACGCGTTGCGATTTTATTGCATGCGCCCTCCGAGCGATAGAGGTGGGCCGGCCTGTCTGATTTCCTCTCCAGCCACGTTCGATGGCACCGCTCACGCACTTTTACCTGCGGGTGAACGCAGGATGCGTGGGGGGATGGTACTATTTGAACTTTATAAGAGCAAGACGGTGACGGTAACACCGACGGCAAAAGATTGTCTAGAGTGTCCATATAATTGCTATTATAATAAGACAGAATGAAAAAAAAGAACATCAGGAAGTCAGAGACAATATCGTTAAATCAGCTCAGTAGCTTTCAAATTGCAACACAATAATTTAATTTTCAAGCTTGCGCTGTAGCCAACTACTCGCGTAATTTCATGTACAGCCGAGATGTATGATGCTTTAATAGTATCCTCGCATAAAAATGTAGGCGAACAGTGCTCAATAATAGACGCAGGAGAACGAAAATGACCATCCACTGTGATAATCATCAGTTAAATATTAGCAGAAGTTATGCAGACGTACGAATTGCCGAATTTCAGATAAGTAAAAAATAAATGAAGCAAATGAAACTTGCCTTGTTCAATAAAAAGGTCTTGAAATCGTTCTGTCAAGCCCTGTTTGCTTTCGAATAGTGCGTCCCTGTAAATATTACTGCACGTCTGGTGGAGGAAGGTTATGATGTTCATTTCCCTATGGTCCCTGAGGAGTTCTTGTAGCCGCTGTCTACACGGGCTCTGTAAAAGAAAATAATTTTAAGGAAAGCATAGACATCCAGGAATTACCTTGTTCTTTTCTCCAAAGACAGTAGGTATCCTAAGCAATTCCTCCAACCGTCAAAGCGGGACGACTGCACCGGTCGTAACATGCTCCTACTTCATGTGATGAACAAGTTGACTAAAGTCTGGTTTCATAAGCTTGCCAAAATCACAATATTATTATGAGACGGGCCGTGAAAAATTGCGGATCGACTCTCTGGTGACCTTCAACGGTAACGTGTATACAAACACCCCGCATGTCGAAATAACTGTACAAGGTATTCGTATAAAACTCGGACATTACAGCACCGTACTATGTACACTCGCGATAATGTAGCACCTCTTAATAATATATATATATATATATAAGGGAAAGAAGTGTATACCTAAGGGCTCGTATTTCCGTGTTTTAACACAATAATAATGAGATATAACAGACAGTAATGCCAAGGAATGTACAGGGGAAGTTATTAGAACCAATGGAATGTAAATAAGAAGAAAGAAGAAAGAAAAGTGGATGAACAAATTACCAGCTGTGAGCAGGAATCGAACCTACGACCTTCGAACGCGTTATTAGAAGGTCGTAGATTCGATTCCTGCTCACAGCTGGTAACTTTTTCATCCACTTTTCTTTCTTATTTCTTCTTATTTACATTCCATTGGTTCTAATAACTTCCCCTGTACATTCCTTGGCATTACTGTCTGTTAATCTCATTATATATATATATATATATATATATATATATATATATATATATATATATATATATATATATATATATATATATATATATATATATATATATGAGACGGGTGATATATAGAATCTGAGAAGGGTGATATATATATATATATATATATATATATATATATATATATATATATATATATATATATATATCACCCTTCTCAGATTCTATATATCACCCGTCTCATATATATATATATATATATATATATATATATATATCTTGTGGTTGTGATTCTGTTAAGTTAGAAAGAAGACAGAAAATAATGAACAATTGAGCAATTGTACTATTAAAACATATTGTACGCACATTAAAAAAAAAACCTGAGTTACCTCTTGAGATATACAGCATCACAGAAACTTATTGCAGGCTACAAATTTAAGAGCGGCGTCATAGCGTAACAGGCGCAACAGCTCAAGCACTGTTTGACACGTTATTACAAGTTATCATTGAGCATGAGTAATCACGAGTTATAACGGTAGAGGGGCGGGCGATAGCAATCATATGATCAGCTGAGTAAGAAGATTTTTGGATCGCATAATGTGGCAGCTGATGAAGCAGAAATTTAGTTTCTTTGTAGCATGAAATGTGTAAAATATATTGACTGTCTTACGGTCAAGTTTAGGCACTGCGCTGAGCAAGATTCATACTGCCATGCATAAAAAATGAAGTGCTACTGCATGAAGTGCCCTTAATGTGCAAAAATAGCTCTCATATTTCTTGCAATTTGCTATCCTGAAATCGGTAAAGTAGCTGTATAACGTACCTTACTGAACGCACTTCGGTAGTTTCAATGTAATTGCCTGCCCCTAATAATAGTTCTCTCGAAGTGCTCATGTGCGATTGCTGCACTGGAAAGTTTCGCCAAGACATATATTTGCAATGCTTTTAAAGCTAGCGCACACGCACACGCACACACGCACACGGCACACGCCGACACAGAGAGAGAGAGAGAGAGAGAGAGAAAGGGCAGACACAGAGAGAGACAGAGAGAGAGCACAGCTTGTATGCAAGGCTTGAATGACACCATCATTTTGTCATAACCTTTAAAAACCCCGATATTGATGTTTCGCCCCCTGGTCTTATGCATACATGCTTGCGCTTACGACGTAGGCGATGAGTGTGTAGAATACTTCGTGTGTTAACCAATATCCGTCTGTGTAAGGATCCGTCATGAGGTCAAAACATTGTGAGCTGATTCTGCAGTCTTCTGGCTTTCTGAAAAGAAGAGAGAGCAAAAAAAAAGAAATACGCATGTTTTTGACATGAAGGTAAAGAAGTACTAGAAACACAAACAAACCACAAAATAAACAGGGATCATTATTTCATCTGGTACAAAACTCAACTGCTCTACGATACGAAGGCAACTTGCATACGTGCTATCATCGAGCGGTGATAGCCATTATGGGCAACGCCGCCTTTGCAGGGGGATCTGTATACGTGAACACCGTCATCGGTTTCCTATACCTTTCTTAGCCGAAAATATTTGTTTGGAGCCAGGCAAGGCAACGTTGATAGATGAATAGATTAAAGAGGAAGCGAATCACACTGCTTTGTTTTTTGCGCGTGATATGAGTCTCTTTACACTTGGTAGTTTAAGCACCCACTATAGTTGTTTCTTTCTAACATTGTTGCTTTGTAGGAACCCGATGTCGAGTTTCCGAAATCGTACAAAGCCCCACACGTTTCGAGTACTTTTCGCAAGATTCCGTCTATAGTTTTGGCATGTTGGTAGTTTGTCCCTCTGCAGAAACCACAGCGTGCACACGCGCACACACAAAACCCCGGGATGGCTCGAAACGGGACTGCTAAGAGAGAGAGAGAGAGAGAACAACTTTATTTAAAAATAAAAGAACCCCGGTCCGGGTCTACTAAAAAAAAACCTATTCATCAGACCAGCCTAGAAGTTGCAAATGCTGGAGCAGTGTCTTCATGATGTCCGGGGAGGAGTCTGCCAGCCACTCCTCCAGGGTCTTAGGTTTATAGGTACGTTCTTGAGGCTCTCGCCCAAGGCTAACTTGCAACTAATGCTTTTCTGCACATCCTGAGTACACATATTCCCACGCCTGACACAGCGAAAAAGTTGTAATAAAAAAGGGAGAAAAACGGCCAAACGTCGTTTATGCCAAAGAAGGGACTTGAACGCCAGTGGAATTGACTGCAGTAATATACTGAAACAACTTTACGGCAGTAATAAATCAGGTTTTGTCTTCACAATGCCAAGAAAGTGCTGCTACGAGTCCTATGGCTTTCAGTAGAGAACTTCGTTCCACTTCATTACGGTTTAAATAGCACAAGGTTTTAAAATATTACAAGCTCGCAGGTACATATGTCCCATCTGGAAAATCGCTTCGTTAATTCGTCAGCATTTGTACTATCTGTCCTATATAGAGAAGGTGATGGAAGGGAGGCTTGTTTGTTTGTTTGTTTGTTTGTTTGTTTGTTTACATATGCTGTGGCCATACCTTGAGCTTTAGAAGGAATGGAAACATTAAGTATTGCAAGTAGGATCAGGAACAAAATGCAATAAAATGCTACTAATGGTAAAACAAAAACACACTCAAGAGAAAAAGAATGAACATGTAGTTTACAAGCTACTGAAATATTCTTCAATTGCAACCAAAAGTAAGAGAAAATGCCAAAGCTCTGGAGTACGTTGAAAGCAGTAGTGTTTAGATGTATCATAATGGGCCAAAAAAGACGTTATGCTTCAGGCATGGGAGCCAGCAAATGTGATGAGGCCACCACCAAAAAAAGGTCGGAGGTTGAGTTGATAACTGCACATAAAATTTTTAATGCTTCGATTGGACATCGCGAAAATTGTGATTCGATATTTACTTATTTTTGGACTAGTGAAAGCGACGTCAATGTGATGCCGATTGCGCTTACCGTGGCGTTGATACCTCCAAGATGCAAAAATCTGAGAAGTCCTCTAGAAATCCTTCGGAACCGAGCGGTATCTTCATGAAGTCTGCGTTGACACGAGATGGCGGGAAATCGAAAGCCCAGTTTCCGAGCCGAATAATGGGAAGCAGAGCTGCGATGAAAAATAGCCGCGCTTAGCTGTGTCTGCAGTAAACGGAGGATTACACTTATAGCCGGTGTTGTCATCAAACTAGATAATTCAGAGCGATTGTATACTATTCACAACAGTGCAAGATATAATGAATGAGATAAACCAGACAGACGCGCAAGCGTCTGTGTGTGTGTGTCTGGTTTATATTTTTGTAGCGCAGTTATCTCCTTTGTGTTAACATGCACCAACTCGTCCTGCAACAAGTCCTTTTAGACTGCTATATGGTCACCTTCAGGAGTACTTACTTCAAGGAATGCTTGGTCGATCGCTTTCGCAGCATTCGTATGCGGAAGACATTGATTGAGTGGAGCGTGTCTTATATCAGCTAAAAACGAAACATTCAGCAGGTTTTCGTGAATGTTCCCGCTTCCGTATCACTGAAGCGCTGGTAGAGGGGTTGCCGTCTGGCCGTCTTGCTGTTTTTGCAGTCACACATTTTATCTTACAGCACACGCCAAGCTTCTGAAGAACATTTTGCTTCATTTTCTATTTTCCTGAAGAACCCGCGTGCTCCAGCACTGTTTCTCACTGTGCCTCTCTTCCCCCTTCGTGACGAACGCCGTAACTTTCATAGTCTGCCGCCTGCACAAAACCCAGCTATAATTGCCGGTAGTGCAACTCCTAAATTTCTAACCAGCGTTCTCGAGTGACCACAAACACATAAGACGAATGTAAAGGACACTTGTCACTTTCGTTTTGCGTACTTGTCGTCTAAAAGTGTCGCGCCCGTTATATCAGGGTGGTTGTTATGTCAACTCAGTGCCTATCTTTAGTTTGTGTTACCCTACGAGCTAGCGTCAGCTCTAAGCGGCGTGTAATACTGCCGACTAATATGATGTTTACCATTTGTTACTTCATCGGTTGTTTTGCACTACTGTTGACCAATGTCTTCGCAATCCCAGTGAGAGTATGGCTTCATGACAGTTTCCTCGGACTGTGGATTGGCTGACGGGTACCAACAGAATGAACTGCGCACAGCCCAGATCTCACCCCTGCTAATTCTTCCTTTGGGGATTAGCTAAGTAGCAAATGTATAAATGTTAAAGTTAAAACCAAGGTATCCTAAGAGTCTGGAACACAATATTCATGGGGTGTTCACCAACTTTATGTAGATAGGTTGCTACTCAGGTCCGTGCAGACTGTTCCTCAAAGCGAGCGGAAAATACGGGTGCCTACGTAGGAACGTACCGCAATGAACATACGATTTGTAATTAACGGTTGATTCGTTGTTTATATTTCTGAATTACTCATTCTTATAAATGGGGGTTGACTTTACAACCGTATACACATGAGATGTGAGATATCGAATAGTCCCGACTAGTGCTTTAATAAAGGTAACGTGGACCTTCACTGAGTAATATGGCAAACCACGGGTTGTGAGTTGTTTGGGGCTTGGAGGAAGATCGAGTGCGTGCTCACTGTCTGTTTAGTTGCTTACACATACACACGCGCATGCGACTCACCTGCGGCTGACTCCACGGTGAGGGTATCTAGGAACAAAGGCGCTCCCCGCTGGTAGATGTCTAGGGACAGCTTGAACAGCTCCCGGGTGCGGTTGAGCGCGGTCGCAGCTTTCGTCAGGCTGTGCTGCGCTTCCTTCGACTGCGCTCGTGACTGGCGTGCTGCTGTGTAATACAATGACCGTTAAACACTGGGCCCTTTGAATTGCTTCACAGCTCACGCAAATAACATCGAGAAGGTAGAAATTACATTGAGAACACCAAAGCCAACATTGAAAACACCAAAATGGAAATATTGGACATGTCGGATGCTGCCAACAATAACTTTGTGGTGCAATTTTGTGTTCATTTCACATAACATACTTCAGGGTACTTGAGCTTACTTCTTAAAAACACATGTAAACACACACACACACACTCACACACAGATACATACACTCACATGCACACACACGCAAGCACGCAAGCATGTACACATACATGCATGTATGCTTGAACACGCACACACGCACACACACATACACACAGATGCACGAACGAGTACGAATGCATCCAGGGGAATGATGGTACAAGCAGCCCCTGAAGTATGAAAACGGAGGACAATTAAATGCGCATTATTCATCATTCACAAAAAGTTATCGGTATTGATTACCACATATAGCGGAGCGTAGAACGTGGCTGCTACTATTCGCTAGTAACTATTCCCTTTTATAAAAAACTGTGGGAATGACCAACAGAAAGCTTAAGCTAATAGATTATTTTTGTCTTTAAAACTTGCCTCTTCGGCGTTCTTGGATAGCTCGGCAGATAGAGAAATAGCAGACACTAATAGGATTTTTTTTTCATTTATCATATTGGAGCGCAAAATAGAAAACAACATAACTTCTGTCTCTTCTTGCACTTACAAATACATAGAGGGCATGGTCAGACAAAACAATAAAATAAATGGCAGCATATCCACAGGGTGAATGACGAGAGCGGGCGAAGCATCCGTCCGTTCATTCGTTCTTGCTTCCGTCCGTCCATGCGTCCGTCTGTGTGACCGTCCGTGCGTCCATCCGCCCATCCACGCGTGCGTCTGTTCGTGCGTCCGCATGTCTATCCGTGCGACCTTCCCTGCGTTCGTCCATGCATCCGCCCCTGCGTCCGTCCGTGCGTCCATTCGTCCATGCAGCCATCCATGCGTCCGTCCATGCATCTGTCTGTATGTCAGTTCGCCCATCTAGTCAACACCCCAACTACCACCATCTCGTATCTTTTCATCATATATTCCGCATATAGAAGCACTGCCATACAGCGGACATTCCAAGGACTAAACGAAATGTGGCACACGCACATTTTCTTATGGCTTGCACTTCGTGTCTACTTCCCACCTTTAACCACCTCGAGTTCATGATATATACTAGTTCACTGTATTCATAGAACTGCGGACCAAAGCTCGCTAAATCTTTATAAAACAAAGAAGGTTACGCGCAGAAATTATAACGTAGCAACCCTTTCTTGTCAGCTAATGCTCAATGCCAATGGCTGCTAATGGGGAATGAGAGACAGGAGAATTCGGCTTTGGAACACGCACACTTTCTTACGGCTTGCGCTTTGTGTCTACTTCCCACCTTTAACCACTTTGAGTTCATGGTATATACTAGTTCACCATATTCATGGCACTGAGGTCCACCGCTCGCTAAACCTTTCTAAAACCAAGGAGGTTACGCCCAGCGAGTATAACGTAGCAACCCTTTCTTGTCAAATAGTGCTCAATGTACATGCCAATGGCTGCTAATGGAGGACGAGAGACAGGAGAATTCGGCTTTATATAGCGCGCACGCTGCGAATTTTTTATTGTTCAACAACGCACAGGAGAAATCTCCCACCAGCACAACCTTGCAGGTCAAAGCGTAAGACATGTAACGCACTACTACGAGGGACGAATGGGTGCCGCTTTAAAGAGCTTCGCCCCTTAAAAGAAGATAGGACTTACTCAGTGATGCTTTTACCGTATAAACACTTGCTTTCAACACGAATTCGAAAAATCCTACACTTGGTTGTGATCAGAAACTAACGAGAATATCTGTTATCGAGGGGATGCTAGCGCCGCAAAGCGTGTTAAGTTTCCTTTAGGAACCATCTCGAAAGCGAAACGAGAGCTCTTCAGAAAAATTTTATCACACCCACGGTTGAATCAAATTATCCGCCCATCCGTGCGTGCCCATCCGTTCGTGTGACCGCGCGAACTGACGCACGCACGGATGAGCGAATAATCCGGATAATCCAGGCGCCAATCCGTGCACCCGTGCACGGATGCACGGATGTGCGGAACAGACGCACGCACGGTTGAATCAAATTATTCTTTGGGTTTCAAGCATCAACGCCTGTGCGACCAAGGGACATAAAACGAAACGTGCAACGCCAGCTGTATCGTAGACCTGTTATCTATTAAGATAATCCCAACAGAATAAAAACGTGGCTCACTCCTCGTATTACAAATTTGTATAACGCGAAAAAGAAACGTGTCCTTGCAGAGGTAGTAGAACATTCATTGTGCATTTTTCACCAAAATGGCGAAGGAAGGAATTCTGCAGTAACAATTTGCAGCGTCGTGCGAAGAACGGCAAGCAGCTCGAAACATGCAGCGCACACCTCAAGCAGAAAGCACGCATGAAGGGAGCATACAAAGGTCGAGCATGGACAGACAAATACTCGACACTTAAAAGACGCTGCTCAAACAGAAAGAAAGACGCACTAAACGAACGCACAGATATTCACAGGACGAGCGCGAACAACGGTTGTGTGTGAGCAGCGCGCTCTTTTCGTAAACGCAGCCGCGGCAGCGAGTGAAGTGACGTTCGTGTTCACGCTGCAGCTTCAAAGCAAACTCGTGGTGGAAGCACAAGAGGTACAATGCACCCGAATCCGGAGATAAGCGCGCGAGCCCGTGAGCCACCATGTTAGACAACATCTATACCATGGTGCAAGAATACTTTAGGTGAGCGAACGCCGCGAAGCGAGCGCTTGGCAGAAAGTGAGCCATTGCGGTATGCCGGTAGGTGGCTCGCCGGACTGAGGACTGTGGCCGGCTGCCGGCTAATTCCGCAAAGCACATCCGGCATGTGGGCGACTGTTTTCAAATTGGAGAAAACGGGGTTATCGCGCAATATCAACCAGGCGACACGCATAGAGCGGCGCCGGAAAGAGGGGGTGATAAGGGAGGATGTTGACAGTGCAGCGAGGGTATTGTAACGGCGATAAATGAGCGCCGATTTTTTCCTACCTACAGGGCTTTCCTACACCGTGATAGAGCAGGGGTAAGGTCCTTGGATGAAACAAGTTTTCAAGGTAGCGACATCTTTCCCTTTCCTCATCGCCTAAGTTTAAGGAGCGCCGCCTAGAAGGTTCGAAACTTCCATCAGAAAGCGAATGGTTGCGTTCTTTTGCTACGATGAATAGATGTAAATGTAACAAAATAGAACGAAATGAGTCGTAGAATAATCGGTTACCTTTATGAACATAACCGGTACAACACAATAGCAAGCGGAATGTGCGTTACTCCACTGGCAACGTTGGGCAGTTGTATATCTTACACCACTAGCCATGGCGTCTAGCGTCGTACATCGTAGTTCGTCCAGTTATAACTAGTCCAGTCTTCCGAATGTGTTTTGTTTGAGCTGGGATAAACACTAGGTCTATCTCGGCGCGGCGCGGCCCTTTTCCTCTTTCCGACAAGCATTGCTCACGTCCATTTCAGTGGGACAGAGTCTTCCCTCTTCCACCAAGTCTCACTATCAACCCTCTCAACGAGGCAGTGTCTTTAAACGTTTCCATCAGGCCTCCCTCGGCACATCTCTTTCTCGCTTTCCGCCAAACCTCCTTCTTGCATTTAGGTCACGTCACCAGCATAACGCCAATGACGCCAACGGCACAGGGTCATCTGAGACACTTTCGGTGTCAAAGCACAAATTGTGAAAATGAGGCACTCATCAGAGGAACACACCAAATCTACGCATGCAGTAACAAACTAACAAGCGAGGACGCTTTTTTTTATTGATTACCAGAACTTGCAGAAACGTGCAAGCTCACTTGCAAAAACACAAGGAACACATGCACAAATACCTGCGAAAACAGCCGGTGCTCGAATGATATTCTTGGATAATACGCCCTTCACTTTTTGTTTGCAACCTGTTTCCGTTAGGTTTAGCTACTGGTCAAGATTACAAAGTAATTTGTATTCTTCGAGCTTTTCTTTGTAATTTAGTGGTGTTCCTTTTTTCGCGAATATGCATTTTTTTCGGAGCCATTTACCTCTTAGTGCTGATTCCAGTGCGGGTTGAAAGCGGCGGACCTCAAGTCGAAGCTGATCTGAAAACCAGAAAAATACAATTAGTGTTTCCAATTTTATAGACACTCATACTGCCTCTGTTTCTATCAGTCATTTTCACTCGTTCTGATGCAGTAGTTTTATGCAAAGATTACACATAACGTTTTACCTCGGGGCTTATGCGCCGCAAAGGTTAAGCAGGCAAGATGAAAGGTGCATTCACCCACTCAGACTGGACATTGCCCACACAAACTGCTTTGGGTACAAGAATAAATAGTCGCGGTCTCTCCCATATGCACAACACATAACAAGGAGCACGATAGCAGAATAAATGCTGCTGAAATCCGAGCTCTTTGCCTAACGTAATCCTCTTGGAGCACCTTGCACCGGAGACACTTTGATGACGAAAAATAGGAGTCGGCTTCATCCTTGATATATCTTGTACTCGTGAAAATTGGTCGTATTTCTACTTGACTACTTGGCTCATTGTTCGTCCCTATATAACGGGGTTTTCCGATCTCTTCAGCTAGTGGGCGGTGGTCCTGAAATTCAGTCTCCGTATGAACCGGGACAGGAAATAAGACTAAAGGAGGGCAAGGGAAGGGTGTGGTTTGAACAATAATATATCACCTAATGTTTCCTTTTAGATAACGGGTTTTTCCATATCTCGTATATGGGTCGTTTGTCAAGGTATTCGAGAAACATCGATAATGGTCTCCACCATGAGATCTGAACGCCTATTATGGAAGATATCTTGTTCGACAGTTCTGGTTTAATACATGGCGACAGCATAGTGTGCATAACAAAATAATATAGTTGAGACCAGATACGTCTTTGTAGCTGATGAACGTGATTTAAAAAAAAGACAAAACATTTAGGGCGAAGATAAACACGGACAGACTGAGCCGCATGCATGTTTCAGGCCACCGCTACATGGTGTAGACATTACCTTCACCACGCGGCTTCTTGTGGGGCGTATTCATCGTCTGTTTGCTGTCATCTCAGTACATCGACTTTGCACAAAAATTTCTACTTTCGTTTTTTCCCCTTGTTATTGACGAAATGTAAGCAGCCGTTGGCGCACAAATAAGGTGCCGGCCACTCCTTATTCCTTAGAGGTGTCTTGTAACAACGTACACGTAGAGCCCAAGCGTCCAAGCGTAATAAGTCCATGCATGGCATTTCACGGCCGTGAGGGAATGATTTTCAATGAGCTCGGAAAACTCTGGCGTGCACCTCATTCACAATCGTTTATTTTAAATTGTACCTCCCACATGAGAATTGCAGAGGGTTATCACGCATCGTGACACAAAAATGATGCCATTTTGTGGCTGTAGACACGAGGGCTCGTTAAAGGTCGCACAGTTGCGTCGGTACGAAGCCATTTCCGACCTGATAAGTTGCGTAAAAGCGTTGAAGGGTGCCGCTATTTTTGGACACCCACAGATTTAGAAACTAAAGATTGCGGTCAGGGGTTTTAACATTTCCTTGATTTCTAGCACAGGGTGGAGGAAGCGTTCACGGTATCTTTTTCAGGGAAGACATGTGCTTTCTACTGTGTTAAATACACTAGTGGGATGCAATAATAATAATAATAATAATAATAATAATAATAATAATAATAATAATAATAATAATAATAATAATAATAATAATAATAATAATAATAATAATAAACATATATACATGTTCTTGCACGCTAATATGGAAGACGCAGTCATCACGCTAATTCAAGTAGAGTGGTTAGTTTCGCGCTGTTTCTTTTAGCACGACACTTTGTAAAAACAGGCCATAGCTCTATAGAGAGAAATAAATTATAAGTACACGCATAGCTGAACATGTCAATCAGTATCTTTTTTGACACACACACAAGGAAGTGCTGTTAGACAGAAATCGTATGTCTTACGAAAAGAAAACTCCCTCACTTATGATTTGACGGTTTAACTTGAAGGTGGCTTACACTCACTCACGGGGCATAAATGACTGTTTCAAGTTAATTGTGTAAGTGGGGTTGCATTTGAAATAGCTGACGCATCCCTCATTGGAATGGCCAAACGCACAGCCTGTGACCACAGCGGCAGAAAAAAAAAATACTAGTGGAGACGCGTGTCTTAAGTCGAAACATCGCGACAGCGATATCCTGCCCCTGGTGTGTACTTCAACCACTTAGCGCAAACTTTCTACTGTGCGATGTTACTCGAGAAGTTTCGGGTTACTACAACTTAATTTGAAAGGGGCCTGTACCACTAAAGCCTTCGCATATCTGCATTCTGTGTAACGGGTAGCATTGTTCAAAGCACAAGGAATTACGCGCATGAAATTTTTTCGAACATGCTAAGCACCCACTACATGGTCTTAAATGAATAGGCGCAGTAACACGTGTGCCTTTTGCAATGGGTGGCTGGCTGTAAACCACGACATCGTTACGATAATAATCACATGCTCTGACGTTCGATGGCAATGTACGCTTGTACCACGCAATATCACTGCAATATTACATGTTTGATTAGGAAGCCTGGTCACGGGACGCGTCTTTCTGAAAAGCGCGACACTTATTGCCGCTTGATTTCCAAGCAGAAGAAGTCATTTTGAGTGCTTTAGAAAGCACAGGTGTGGTTACTATTCGAATAATGTGGGCTTGAGTAAATTGTTGGCCCGGCATTTCTCTGCACCGTGCGCGTCTTCCACAGCATATGCATTCTAACTATGCGATGTATAAATGAAGTTTCAGCTACGGTGGTGTATTGTGTCTGCGAGGTCTTTATTTTTACCGCCATTCATGGGTATGTTTGAAAAAAAATGCCTTTACTTGATGTATTTGTACTATAGATGGGGATTTTTTTAGTGTTGGGTGTTCGTCATAGCGCCGTGATACAACAAGAATGAACACGTTAGTTCTGTGTGTTGAATTACTGCCACGTTCAAGCTGAATAAATCCGCAAAAGAAAAATAAAAGAGGCGCGGGTGTGTGGTAGAACACCTGCCTTCAATACAAATGACCTGGGTTCGTTCTTCACTGAGAACCGGAATTTTGTATTACTCCTTCTATTTCTATTTTTCTCAATTTTTCGGTCACGGCCAGAATGGTTTTTCGCTCACAGCCAACGACGCCCCCGCTGATGCCGACGCCTGCATTTCTGCAAAAGGAGCTCTTAAAGGCTATAGTGTTGAAGATTGAGTGAGTTAATTCGTTGTACTCGAATTTGTATAGGGCATTACGAAAAAGAGCAAATGGCCGAGCCGAGCGGCACAAGAGGACAGGGTGCTCTGTCCTCTTTTGTCGGCTTGCTCAGCCCTTTTTTTCTATATCTTAATGTGCTATACCAGTTCAAGTACCCTATAATATTAAATAATATATAATGTAATAATTAAAAATACTAATAGTAATATTATATTATTAATATAATTTTATTAATAATATTAAAATTCCGTCGCGTACATCGTCAAACTCTATCCTCCAGACAGGTGTGACACGTGCCCGTATACCATGAACCACGGTATGTGGGTATCCACCGCAAGTGATTGACAGTTTATATCGATTCCGAAATGGCGACAAGATACATTGGTAACACAAATACGAGATCGTTTAGACAAACGGACATCGGGAGCGTTGACCTGACGAATGCAAATAATAAATGTCGGGGTCTTAGCAGAAATCCCACCCGAACACTCTGCGTGGCAATCAAGTATTTTACCACATACGTCAGGTCCCGAAAACGTTTTGGAAAAAGACCCTACGCAGGCGTAACGTCGATGAAACGCTAAGTGTGCTAGAACTGCTGGCTACATAATTTTACGTTACATAAGTCATGTACATATTCTAGTAACACAGGTGGTACGTTCTGTCAACGTCAGTTGTGTACTCCAGCGCTATTCACTGAAGCCGGTCTACGCAGCGCTGGTTAGGGCTACCATTCTCGTGAGCAGTGCATATCAGCTTACCGAATCACTTTTTCGTAATACCCTTGTTACTGTTGTCAATGTTACGCAACTGTAAACAACTGGTAATATAAAACACATGTGCCTGTTCATAGGGGTGCATCCAGCTACTCATTTTAGGCGGGTGGGGCGTTTGCCTTAAGCAACACCGGTAGAGGGGTGTGTGGTCATGACTTTGTTTATTTTACCATCAAAAAAGCAGCAAACTCTTTTATAGCATAAATACGGTTAAAGTATGCTCACAGTGATTTCAGTCATTTGTCCTAATTGGAGATAGGAGGTGCACTACAAGCACTGAAGTGAGGGAGCGGGGGTGCTGCCACAGACTTCGGAACGGACGGACAATCACCCCTCCCCCCTCCCCCCCCCCTCTGAATCCGCCACTGCCTGTTCAACCTATTCCTGTACGTAGAACATTTGTACATATGCTTAACATCATTTCGGAATGTTTCGCTCAATAAGAATGAATGAATGAATGAATGAATGAATGAACTTTGTTTAAAGTCCGGCAGTGCCCTTCGGGAGAGACAGGGGGGAGAGGATATTAGCCCCTGTCCCTTAATTTTTACCATTGGCATGCTTTGCACGACATCGATTCATAACATAACAGCTTTTACCTTGATACTCATCTCTCGGCTTCTCTCTCTATCTCAACGATCAACACTTAACAGTCTGAGTGCTCCCACGGGTACCCTTAATTTTCATTTTCCCAATCTTTTCCTTTCTCTTCCTTTTTCTCTTTCGCTCACGCTTGGGAACTTGAGCGTTTCTTTTTTACTTGCATCTTGTACCTCTCTCACTTCGCAGCTGAACTTCCATGATAACCTGCTTGACGCGGTATGCATACAATGTGGGACGTCTCGTATCCGCAATAAGCAGCGAAAGATCCTAACGATCTCTCAGGCCGTTGTGTATAAGCTTTTATTTTCCCCAAATTACGCCCACCGGTACAATAAGTGCGAGTCATCTCGCATACACTTATTGCCGTTCCTTGCGTAGCCATTTATCCATGTCTTCCACATTGATTTACGATGCTTTCGCCAGTCTCTCTCAGCTGACGTGAACGAAGTAAAGTTCGCTATACTTCGAACTGTCGTGAACAGACCCCCCTTTTGTTTCTATTTTTTCCTTCTTTCTTTTGCTACAGTGATACATCTCAGAAGTTCGAGGCAGTTTTTTTTTCCCTTTCGGGCTCTCGACACGTAATGGTCCATCCGTTGTTTTCTGGAAAAGCCGCGGTAAAGCTTCTTGGAAACGGAAATAAAGTTCTGGCCACCAGCGAGGACAAAGACGGCACTGCCAACTCCAGACACGCGGTTGTCATTGGCCGTGTGCTTTGTGATGGTTGCTGCATTGACTACAGCTTTAGCTGCATTGCCGAAACAGCGTCTTTCCGTTACCTGCCCAGGGTGAGTTTGCAACAGAGTTTGGAACAGTGCTCAACTGTTTTCAACACCTTCCGTAGATCGTGACCACTTCACAAGTGAATTCTCGTAATTGATGCCACAGTTGGACGATTAAACTAAAGATTGATTGGAACTCTCAATCTTGGTGGCAGAAGTAGAGATAGCACTTGTTAACATAAACTTTGCGAAATCTCTTGGTCCGGATGATCTAAGTGCTGCTTTCTACAATGAACTTACGCATTCATTATCTCCCTATTTGGCTAATCATTTAGTGAAGCGTTTGAAGTGAAATCTCCACCTCCGCCATTTTTGTCCTACCCTACCATTCTCATCCCTTAAATGGCTGATTGAAGGAAACTTCGACGGGTATTAGCCTATCAGTGAGAGTTGTACACATCATATTCAGGCCAGTTGGGGAGAGTGGGTTGGGATTAAGACACCTTTATGGCGGAAGGTTTCACGATTATTCTTTTTTGGCGACTATTCCCATCCCGTAATTCATTCATTCCTGTAGATTACACTTGTTGATTGTTCACCATACTTAGTTGTTTCATTTGACTTCTCCGAACGCCCGTGTTTGTAGGGATTCATGGAAGAAGTTAACCTCGCATTTCGCTTCCATAACACTCACTTTCCGTAGAATACCTGTACACGGCATCGAGCAAGGTACTGTATAGGATCTAATAAATATGCTCTTCTCGCCTCCGTTGTACCATTCATTGTACTTCGTCCATCTAGGCCACGACGTGTTGAAGTGAGCGCGAAAAATGTACATTCCATCAAATTCAAAGTTATTCTTCTAAAAACCCCACTCTAAAACATATCTGGTAAACACGTGGTTACAGAGAATACTTTTGTTCCTTCTGTTAAGTGCTGTCTATGCAATGTGCCGGAAACGAAAGAACATTGCTTTATTACCTGGCAAGACGCTATTCTGTTTTGGGGTGTCCTTCAGCAAGCACTGAAAGAAGTTTTATCATTAATCATCACGCCATACGCTCTCTTCTACCAGCATCGCTTCATGAATCACCATATGATTTATGTTTCCTCATGGGTATGCACAGCTTGTGGAAGACACCTATGCCGAACCGTAATGCAGAACCCGTCACATCTTCAAGCACAGACTTCATTCAAATGGTTATTCCCTTCAAGGACATTTATGACAACCTAGACTTTAGACCAGACTGGTACTCCGTCTTGGTGAGGTGTCCGGCCTCACCCCCTTTCTATAACACGATGTGAAGAACTCTCGCTCTTGTACTACACTCTGTGGTAGCCACTGAGTGTTTCTTAGTAACGCTTGAGCACTTATTGTCCCCATGTGAATGTACTTTTGTTTGATTTGTTTTTGTCACGCAAATACTTCATTTATTAACATGAATGACAGAAAAAAAGTGATTAAAAACTGGCGTAGTTCAGTGGTAGAGTACTGGGCCGCCACGCAGCGAGCCCGTGTTTGAATCCCATTCTATTCTCGATGTTGTGTAGCCAGTTTTTTTTTATTATTTCACGCGAGAGTTGTTACGGACACTGGCGGCGGTGGACAACTACGGCGCCAAAAACGACCCTTGATGTGATCTTATAACAGCTTTTTCTGTAAGAAGTAAGGAAGGTTGAAGCCGTAATAGTACGTGCGTTTTGTTCGTAATTGGCAATAGAAAACTCAGATCTTCAGCTTCGTAAATAAACGTGAACCAATTTAGGTGAATATATGTTCAGAGTGACCACTGCTGGATAAATGACAACACATTCCACAAGACGCTACTTCACTTCAACACCGGCCTAACGGCGCACAATAATTACACATATGCGCAAAATAATATTATGCCTTAAGGGCAAGTCCAGGTCGCAATAAAAAAAGGTGCGAGTAAAATTGTTTTTTTTTTTGCTGATCATGCAAATCTTGGACCAGAACGAGCATCGTCCTCAGACGACGGTAGTTGCAAGTAGTTATAGCCTATTCTGCAACAAGCTGTATGAAAGTTCGCTTTCGAAACTCAGCTTCGTTTTGGAAAGTCAACTGAAGAAGGATCCCGCTATATCAATAAAGCCACTTTGCTGTAGCGCTAGCCTCTATACTCTAGAGCGTCAGAATTCCCGCTTTTGAACGCCGTAAATTAAACCTGATTGCGTATTTCAGTTCTTCCCGACGACGCGTTGCTTCAGAGTTTCAAAAAAAAAAAAAAAGTCGTTTTCGATGCTTTATGCGAAGTCGGTATACCGTTCCTTCTCCTTTCAAAAAGCGACTGTTGCTCGTACGTTTCGCATATCAGAATTCTGCCGTCTCAATCGCATTTCACATAGGCGAAAAGAAACGACACTCATGATTTTATTTTGCTGTGGGGTTTATTTTCAGTGGCGACAGACGGGATTTCTGCAAGAGAACGTTGAATAAGGAATGGAGTGAAGCACTGCCTTAAGACGCGATTGTTCAGTACACGAGGCTCTCTTCGTAAAGCGGGCGAACAAGTGGGCCGTTCGAAATGGATTTTTTTTGCTTCAATAACACGGCTCCTAAAATAAGCAGAAAGCCGGTCACCACTTTCATTTTTCTTGAATTCTTACGATATTTCCCAATCCTTAGCGCACGAAGTCTAAAGCGATCTTACTCGATGAACACGAATTTCAAAGTGCCTTAGAGGAAGCGAGTCCTAAAGCGTTCCCTATCGCAGCCTTACATCCCGCAGAGAGTGTATTTTTGTGTTGCCGAGGCTAAGCCGAGACTTTTAAAGATCTAGAATGGGTCGAACAGCGGAGTGGCGCCGCACTGCCAGTGGAACCGATTCACTTGCATTACCCATCTATTTTTTTTTATTTGGTCGAAAACACCCATATGATTGCGTTTTCATGTATGTTACGTGCTTCATTATGCTTGATACACACTAGACAAAAGTGAGATATTTGTGGAATATGGACTAAAAAGAAGAAGAAAGACGAGTTGGAGTAAATATGGTTGTAAAGAGCAACAAGAAGAGCATTCGCCGTGTGCTCGTATATTAAATAAAACATGAGAAGCCTGCAATTGTACAGAACATTGTCATAAAACATGAACACTGCAGAGTTGAAAAAGCTTATATGGCTATACTTGTGCTTTCTTTATAACTGATGACACCGTTTTGCAAGCGGACAACATTCACTGCAATATACAGAGTTTGCGAAGTGGACATGGCCGCACTCCCTTTCTGTATATTTTTTTTTGTCGCATTACTGTCGTTTTCAAGTTATTACGAATCTGACGATATGCTAAATTTAACGATCTTCGTTAGACGAATGTAGTACATTTCCCAATGTCTTCGTTCCAGTTCAGGGACCGACGTATACGATGTCCATGTAGCCGTATTTCTATTTTTTTGCGTCCTTCTTCGTGTTTCAACAGCGCGCTGCTGGTGTCGACCTGTGACAGTTGATGGTTTGCACTCGCCCTATCTGTATTCTTTGCGTGCGTCTTTTATGCTTGAGCAGTACGCAGGAAATTTCCGCTTGCTTGTCGTTCTTCCTGTGACATTCGAATCTCTTGCTATCGCATTCATTGCATCGCCTTTAAGGAAAATTTGTGGCTTTTTTCATCCCTCCTAATGAATCAAACGCCTGCCTAAGCGTTGTAGGGGACCATAGACAATTTCGCAGCACACTTGAGGGCAAGGAGGCCAGACGTCATTTGTGAAATGATAATTTGCGTCATCTCTGAGAAGAGGAGAACACCATGAATGTTTCCTCTGAGCACCTACACTGACACGTGCACTGGTGTAGTCAGGAGGCTGGGGGGGGGGGGGGGGGGGGCTCAACTTCCTCTCGGGAAGTTTTCAATTTCGTGTGTTTATGTACACGCGTGCATTAAAACGCAAGCATGCAAACGCACGCGCGAACACACACAATGATATGTGTTCCCCTAAGAAAAGGAAATGTTTTGGGTACGCTTCTGAACACGTTACATCAAAAGTTCAACGACTCGCATTGGTTTGAAAAACTGTCATATTGGGATGGCTGCAACAAGCAGGGAAGTGTGACTCTTCAAGGAGAGGCCCTTGCTATACGAAAATGATAAAATCTGGTTTTGTTTCATAGTGCTCTTTATTTTGCCCTATCTTGACTGTGTGATGGAGCTTGCAATCGAAAACTTCAACTTAACACTGTGGTGAACCATCGCGTAGAGAGAAATGTTTGCTACTCTTAGTAGCATAGTGGACGCGTCTCTGGGAGACGACAACCCCTTCTACCTCCCTCCAATACAAAACCTTGCCACTAGTATGATTGCTGATGATACGCGCATATCCGTTCAAAAACGTCCATCGCAGTGGTATGGCGGTTATGGTGATCGGCTAAACCCAGACCACGTAGACCCAAACTTAGTTTAGTTGGAGCGCGTGTGTTGTCAGAAATACAGTAAACCATCTTGATCGGTGCATGCACGTCGAAGCAAGAACCGTAATATTATGTAGCTTCTCCATTCGCACATTGTGTTTTTCTAAAGCATTGAAGCCACTTGCTACGTCTGCAGTATTGCCAAATCACCAGTATCATATACTTGCACCTAATAAACAATGCAGGCTCCATTCACGGAAGCATCACCCATCCGCCGTTCAAGTGTGTAACACAGTTTTTCCTAGGTCTCCCTCGGTAGAACAGTGGTTACGGCACTCAGCTACAGAGCCGATGGTCGTGGGTTCGATTCCTGCTGCGGCGGTCGCATTTCGATGGTTGTGAAATGCCAGAGGCCCGTGTATTGTGCGAAGTCAGTACACGATAGTGAACCCCAGGTGGCTGAACTTTCCGGAGCCCTCCACTACGACGCCCCTCAATTCATATCGCTGTTTTCGAACGTTGTACTCCAGATGTTATTATCACCCGTTTAGAAATTGGCATTGACTGAAAAGCACGAATAACCTTCTGGCAGCTAAGCCACATGAGGACATGTATCGGAGGGCGTTACATATATGGTGGCGGTAAAACTTTTATGGCCCACAGAAGGGGTCCCGAAGGACACTTGGCTAGGCGCCACGTATAGAGGGAATATCCCACGATGGCGCAGAGAGCCAGAAGCTCTCCGTCGTCTCGCGGGCCTCCTGCACAGCCCGACGTTGATGTTTTAGGAAGGCACTTCTGAGTATTTTGTCCAAGTATTCTTTGTTCTGCCACGTGTAAATTATAGTTACGTTTTATATGAAGAATTGGCATACGGGCTAATTGAAAAAATAACACTGGCTATATGTAACTTTTGGTAACTAAACTACGCAGTCGAAGACGGGTATACTTGCGAACGTGAATCCCGGCATTAAGCCTCAAGCACAAACATCATGGTGCGTGCTCAGTACAACCAACAGAGTACAATCTACCACGCAAAGACGTTCCATGTGCAATATAGATGGCATCGGGCAAAGAAAGTTTACCTACGAAAGAAAGAGAGAGAGAGAACCAGGGAGGCCACCCAGAACTATTACATCTTCAAGGCACATATGCAAGGACACCTCATTACAAGACAAATAAGAGCTAAACAAGAACGCCTACGTCTTAAGTACCCGTCCTGTAGCCCAGTTTTTTTAATACTGAACTCTACTGCGCATATTGTATGTCATGTAACTGATGCGGGACCGTTTTCGATCATTAGAAATCTTTCTTGTCAAGTCTATCTATACAGACCGTATATATCTACGCAGTAACATTGAAATATTATAAAGCAACGTGGCCATTACGCCCCCTTAAAAAAAACAGCTATATAATCTTTAAGCTCATCACTAAAAAATGCACTCCTCACGGTATTTGATTTAGCCACAAAATCATACACAGCCCCTGTTACGACGAGCTTCGTGTTTTCCCTCGCCGTCCTTGTGTCACAGAACGTGAGCAGATTGGCGAATCCACCGGCCCACTTTTGCGTGAGGTTGTGATTGGGACTGCACTTCCCTGGGCAGAAGACAATCTCTTTGCCGACGCTGTTATTCTCTGCATACCGGCCGCGGCGTCATCTACGCTAATCAGGTGCATTAGAGCACGTGGTCCGTGCGCACTACACTGACTCAGCCATATATAATTATGTTCGTGTACATCCTGCGACGAAAACTGTTTTGAGGACTGGGCCTTTTCGGGGCCGCCTAACACGCGGGGCACGCGTGACCCATCACAAGCCGTACCTTCTCGGTGCTGGCCTCTAACTGTTCCCCTCCGCCCTGGTACATTCGCGCACGTTGGAAGGCTGGCCAGAAGGATGCAAAGAGAGAAAATATAAAAAAAAGAATGTAGAATGAAGAAAGACGATATTTCAAACGGCTAGAACGAGACGCATGGGCGTGCCTGATTTGGATACGCGTGAATGTGATTTCACGATTCGTATATCCCGCAGAGCCTACACAACAGACGGCGTGTTCCAGTGCTATAGCGCTAGTGTGTTAAGAACTGCGTCGTTCATTTCCTTGGCGCTCGTTTTAAAGAAGCGAAGTACTGTTGCACCACGCGATGGCTCCGCGAATGGGCTTTTTCACGGAGAGACGCGCTGATGTTACGATGCAGCGGATCGTGACGCTTGACATTCGTAGTCTTGACAGCAGTCTTGCACACATCGAGTCCAAATAAGAAACATGGCGCGGCGTCAGAAGTCAGCACCGGGGAAAGAAAAAGCAAAATAGAAATTTAAGAATCAGCGAACGAGTGACGTTGTCTTCTTTCGAGCGCCGTAACTTTGTACAGCAGTGGCCACGTCTGTGTAGAGCACGCGAAGAGCCAGTTTTTGCTCTGCGGGGCGAAATCTTGGGGCAGCATCAGGCTCTGACGTGGTCAGCCTGACAACTAGGCCATGCATGCTCCTGATACACCACTTCAGAGCGCGAAGATGCCTTGAGGTTTCGGCCCACAGAGCAAAAACCGGCTGCTCGAGCGCTCTACGCAGACGTTGCCGCGGCTGTATATCATCGTAGAATAGAGCACTGGTACACGCTACAAGAAAGACATCAGGACTATGTGTTCGCAAACCTTAGCCAGCGCAAAATCCTGTTGTCTTTCTTGTACCATGTGCCCGCGCTGTTTTTTGCGAAGAGGTCATACAAACAAGCTCAAGTTTTAACCATTTTAAACATCAGTACACGCTTCTTTACTACGAATGCTTGTAAAAAGCTTGTACAAGTTAACATTCCTAGCCAAAGCACCCGATAAATAAGTTACGCTGACGCCTGTCGGCTCCCACCACTCACCTTCTGCCTCCACCATCTTTCCATGTATTCTCCTCTTGCTCTACATTGTATACAAATGCTCAAGCGTCAGGCGCGCATTACTGTGATGCGCTCGTCTAAACAGGTTGCTGTTCGTCCTCCGACTCTCCTTTTAAAAGAGGGAGTCACGCGTGTTGCCCTCCTTTTAGAATAACACGTTGACTTTCTTTGAGAGAGACGTAGGATGCAAGGCTTTCCGAAAGGGAGTCTGTGCATGACTGTCCCAAAAAAAAGTCAATGCGTCTCTTTAAAGGAGAGAGAAGGGAATACACTCTAAAAAAAAGAGTATCCCTTCACTCTTCTTTTATATGCGCGGGAGAGTCGCGCATGTAGCCCTGTATTTAGAGAGCTATATACTTACTCTGTTCAGGATAGTCATGAAATGACCCACTTTCCGCCAGTAATGCATCCCATGACCCTCTTACAGAGTCAACGTGTGACTCCAAAGGGAGGGATTCATGTGTGACTGAAATACCCCTAAAAAGGAGACTGAAGTTTTAGAGTTTGTGGTAAGATAGAAATATAGGCAGCAGTGGCTGCGTTTTTGATGGAGGCGAAAATGCTGTGGGCCCGTGTGCTCAGATTTGTGTGCATGTTAAAAAAACCCAGGTGGTCGAAATTTCTGGAGCCCTCCACTACGGCGCGTCTCATAATCATATGGTGGTTTTGGGATGTTAAACCCTACATATCATTCAGATAAAAGTATAAAACTACTCGTATATTGTGACAAGCACAATAGACCGGCAGTTTTATTGATCAGCGTGAGACGTTTTTCTTTCTTTTGCGCCATCTTAGAGAATGAACAGATGGCACCACGGATGCGGATTGATGGAAGATCACATCGATGACGAAACGAGAAAGCGCTCTGCCTTCATATACAGGAGGATATTGATTCGTCGTGCCACTGGGCACTCGCTGATTTTTATAGAGAGCCCAATGGATACACCTTCGTCGTGGCTACATTTTTGAAAGTATAGTTTCCTTTCCCTTCTTTCTTTTAATCTACTTACCCTCGGACAAACGGGATGCGATACTAGCGTCTTTGTTAAAAACCTGGTGCCCCTATCTCTGTTGTTTATGGACGACAAATATAATGTTGCTAATGTGTTCTTCGTCGTTTTGCCGACTAGAAGAAAATTAGGAAGGAGTCGCATATGAATATGTTCAAGTCTAGGTAAAGAAAGTGAATGATCATGGGAAAAGCGTACAAGCACGTGATGACTAAAATTTTGCAGCAGCCTTCTTCTTGAATGAGCGTGGGCACGTTTCCTTGCCTCTGCACCTCCATGCACTTGCAACTGGCGGCTAAACGGGCGCGCGCTTCGAGGTTACCGTTGCTGTTAAGAAAAGAACGATGCTTCTACTATCTGAAACCAAGAACTAGATGTATCTAATGCAGAAGGGGACATAAAGAGATGCTGGAAGTACTGAAAAAAGCGGGTACAGCTCTCGTGGCCAACCGCCCAGACTCTATACTTACACCGTACCGATGCCATACGAGTTCATGGGGCGCTTTTTATTGCGATAACAATTATGTGGACAGTCTGGACTGGTTTTTGCCACGGCCACCGCTGTCATTCCGTATATGTATATGTATGTATATATTCTCGCGGGTTATATTACAAAGGGTTTATTGAAAAACACGGACAGTGGAACTCGTAGAGACGCTCTCAAAAGAAGGCCGCTAAGATTGTGATCTTCTTCACTCGCCTGCGCTGCGCCTCTCGAGCAAATACGCTTTCTTCGTTGTCGTCGCTATCTCGCCGCTAAATGCAGCTATGCACGCGGCATTCATTACCCTCCCGCCAGAGTGAGCGTCGTCCCGATGCTCACCAGGTAGTGATGCGGCCAGCGGGTGTTTACATCACTTAGAGTGGTAAAGTTTGAGGCGGACCACGTGCACTGTCTCAGGCCGATGCTGGCGACGTTTCGAACAGGAGGAGGCGTCGGGCATGACTGCGTACGTCACGTCGCTAAGACGGCGCAATACCTTGTAGGGTCCAAAGTATCGGCGTAAGAGTTTTTCCGAGAGGCCTTGCCGTCGTACATGAAACCAAACCCAGACTCTATCTCCTGGTTGATAAGTGACGAATCAATGGCGAAGGTTATACCATTGGGCGTCAAGTTGCTGCTGGTTGATTATTCTGACGCGGGCAAGCTGCCTTGCTTCCTCGGCGCGCTCAGTGAAGTCTGCGGCATCTGTCTCTGAATCATTGCAATCGTAAGGCAGCATGGCGTCAAGCATTGTAGTAATTTCTATGCCATAAATTAGTGCGAACGGCGTCATTTTAGTTGTTTCCTGGCGCGCCGTATTATACGCGAATGTGATGTACGGCAATATTCGGTCTGAATTGTGTTCCACGTCGACGTACATCCAAAGCATGTCAGCGATTGTCTTGTTAAGTCGTTCTGTAAGCCCATTCGTTTGTGGGTGGTAAGCTGTCGTCTTCCTATGCGCTGGGCCACTGAGCGTATATAAGCACAGTGCGCAAAAGCTCGGCTGTAAACGCGGTACGTTTGTCTGTTATGACGACAGCTGGAGCACCCTGTCTCAGGACAATGTTCTCAATGAAGAACTTGGCCACTTCAGCTGCAGTGCCACTCGCAATTGCCTTGGTCTCCGCGTATCGGGTGAGGTAGTCCAGCGCCACTATAACCCATTTGTTGCCCCTGTCAGATGTTAGGAATGGGCCCAGCAGATTCATTCCGATTTGAGAAAACGGTGTTTCTGGCACGGGCACAGGATATAATAGCCCATTGGATTTGACAGGTGGTACCTTGCGCTGCTGGCAATCAATGCGTGTTCGGACGTAATGTTTCACCTCTGCTGTGATTTTTGGCCAGTAATATTTTTCTTTGACACGTGTCAGTGTTCATGTGAAACCGAGGTGGCCCGCAGTGGCTCCGTCATGGCAGGTTTGTAAAACTTTGCTGCGGAGAGCTTCGGGAACTACCAGCAGATCGCTTCTACCTGTTGATGAGAAATTCTTTTTGTACAGAATTCTGTCCCGTAAACAGAATGACGATAAGTTCTTCGAAAACACTTTTGGTACATTGGCGGCTCGTCCGTTCAAGAATTCTATAAGCGAGTTGAGCACCCGATCATCTTGTTGTTGCCGAGAAATGATAGCTGCATCAACAACTCCTTAAAAACCCGTGAATTCATCATCCTCTGTAGCCGGAAATTATATAGGTGACTTTGACAAACAGTCGGCGTCTAACTGTTGCCTTCCGGACGTGTAAACTACGGCCATGTCATATTCTTGGAGCCGTAAGCTCCATCGTGCTAAACGTCCAGATGGGTCCTTCATGTCGGAAACCGACGACAAAACTCCTCCGATATCGTCAATGTTGCCTCGCGGTTTATAAACCACGTCTTCGCGCCGTCTTCAAGGGCGAAGTATACGTGGAAGAGCTTTCCATAGATACTCCGGTAGTTCTATTTAGCTACCCGTTCAAACTGCTCAAGCCAGTTTTGTACATCTTCATTCGGCCGGCCATGAAATGGTTCAGGAACGCACATGCTTTCTGGACCGTTACATGTGCAGGACTCCTCGAAAATGCCATTTCTTGAGTAGGCCTGGCTGTCGGAAGTTTTACTCCTTCTAGAAGGCCAAATTGTGGTTCAAGACCTTGAAGGCGACGGCTTGAGTGGTCCACAGGCGTCTTCACGCGTGGCTGTCTCGTAGGGCTGGACTCAGGGCTTCTCACAGGAGTGCCGATCATGAGGTGGTAGTATCCAGCTCCTCCACCAGTGTCGCGGCTTATATTACAGAGGGTTTATTTAAAAACACGGACAGTGGAACTCGTAGAGACGCTCTCAAAAGAACGCCGCTAAGATTGTCACCTTCTTCACTCGCCTGCGCTGCGCCTTTTGGGCAAATCCACGATCTTCGTTGTCGTCGCTATCTCGCCGCTAAATGCAGCTATGCACGCGGCAATATATACGGGGAAGGATACGCTAGCTTCCTCTTTCTGTGGGGCCAACATCACCTTTCCCGGGGTCGTCTGCGTGCGCTGTTCGCTCGTTAAGAAAGAAGGGCGGGGGGTAGGCTTATGGTTGCCGCACTAATGCGGCAATGATCAGCGTGTGACATGTGCGCCCACAGCAGGCGGGAGCTTCTGTGGTTGGTTCTCTCAACACCAAAAAAAAGAAAAACAGTGCCAAAAGTCTACCTGGAACGACCGTGTTATCTTACACCAGTGTTTTGTAGAGTTACGTGAGATCGGATCAAATGAGTTGACTGCCAGCCTCACTTCGTATATCAACGCCGTCACTACGCACGAGCATTGTTGTGGTCATCTATCCATACTGGGGCCACACCGCAGCAAACTTGGTTACTTAGCAAGCACACGTTTACTACAATTAATATTGCCCCTAGAAATGCTAGCCTTGCTTCGTAAAACGTTCGAATATGTTGCTATCGCATTCGTTGCTCCGCCCTTTTGGCGAAACTGTGACTTATTTTCCAGAATTTACGCAGCAAATAAAGATCAGTCACAGCGTCAATTCATTCGCTATAACAATGCACATAGTCAAATGTGGCATGTTCACATATACAGTTGCTTGCCGATGGCACATGCCAAAATTCTTCACAATAGAAATGCGTTTGAAAAGAAAATCGGCATTGTTATACACCTATTTGCCACGCTAATGTTACATAACACGTTTTTCTTTTTCTTTTGTCGCAGCGATGTTTTCAGTGAGGTAAGAAGTGCAGAAAACTTTTAGATTAATTTTTACTGTGCCATGAAAAGCTAGATCATTCTCCGCATTAATGAAAATGGGAAATAGACTGCTGGAGGTGCCATTGTAAGGCGGGTTGAAGTTGCGCAAATAACCTTTCGATTTCCCGCTTACAATTATTGTCAACGGGAAATTGAAAGGTTATTTGCGCAGCTTCTAGAAGGAGGTAACTGCACTGGATTGAGATTCTTTAAGGCCACTCAAGTCCACTGGCCTTTTCTTTCTTTTTTTTGTAGCCCGTATCTGCACATGCAACCACGAATACGGACATAAGTCACGTGGCTATTCATTAGTGTATTCACAACTAATCCTTGAAGAAAAATGTTATCGCCATCCGCCACACCCCATGCCTGATTTTACTTCCCAACCCATAAGGACTCAGAGCATGCCGATTTCATAGGTTAGTTTGTGTTTGCCTGATTTGCTTTCTATTATCTTGCATTTCTTTCCTTCCTGCGCTAAAGGCTATGAAAGACTCTCTAACAAATGGTGCTCATTATAACCAATTAGTTCCCTTGTACTGTGTATGAATAATTTATCAGGCGTCACAAAGGGTTTCCGGGAGTCGACTTAATACGATTCGAAGAGCGCGTAGCGACACATTGGTGGTACTGAATAAGATATAACGAATGCTTAGAAACAAACCTGGTATTAAACCTTGTTACGAGAACTTTACCGACATAATGGAGTCGTCTTACATGTCAAAGGTTTCCGGGCGTGCCTCATGCTTGGTGGTAATAATGAAATATTTATTTTTCTCCTTTTTTAAAGTGAACTATACGGCATATTGTGATACGCATGAGACGACAGCGGGAAGACCTGACCCACGCAAGGCACTTATTTTAGAAAGAAGCCTCTGGGGACTTACTGGAACGACAGACATCCTTTATGATGCTAATCTATTTCTTAGCTCGTACTAAGCTCATTTGCACAACGTCGTTACGAAATTGTGTTTGCCTCGCCTGCAAACAAACAAACAAAAATTTTGTTGCATGTTACGTACCAAAGGCGTGGGCAGTGATGTTGATATTGAGCGACGCAAACAAGAAACTCATTAATTCGAACTATTTAGGACCAAAAGTACCACCACCCACTGCGCAGTGCGACAACCTAGTACGCGCTTTCGTAAATAGGTATAAAAGCATTTCGTAAGGGCTACTCCCGTCAGTTAATGTAGCGGTTCCCATGCTCGTGCAGCCGTGCAATCAGCATAGAAATCAATTCTCGCATGGCCGTGTGGGATAATAGTTTTTTCTGCATGACACAGCATTGCAGTTAGTTTTCTCAGACTAGCGGCGCGCGAGCACGCCATCAAGATGCATGCATATAACAGCCTCGAAGCTCTGTACCATGCTGCAGAGGTTACAAGATCGAATAAAATTTGAAATTTTTGAAATATAAATATTAGTGTCTGGATGACGGCTACACTACCGTCAAGGAATTGAGTTGAGTGAGCGGGCGTTAGTTCTTGACTGAAGTCAATGCAACATCACCCTATCGTTTCGACGACGAGGACCACGATGAGGCTTTACTTTTAGTAGCGCGATTACCAGACGAGGCCAAATGGTGCCATGATAACTGATGTGGTCTTATCGGTGACCCACAGTTTACAATGATAGGGTGTAACATTCCTGTCAATTAGACAAAAACACGTGCTATATAGAAGCACAAAAGTACAAAATATTGTCAGTGACACGTGGAGTGGTTTATGAGTGTTGAATGAAAGGGAAGGAAAAATGCTACTAAAAATGTCAGGTTGTGGAAGCAGCACGACGGCTTTCTTTAGATAATGTTAATTAACCGTGACTCCACTCACCCCCTGCCCCTCTCCTCCTTCTTTCTCACTCGTCTCCACCATCCTTCAATAGTTTTGTGTATGGACCAGGGAAACCTGGATCGAGATGCCGTGCAGGAACACACGCATTTCGGAGCTCCTGTGGTAAACATAATTCGACTTGCTGATCAGCACGAGATTGTCACGCTCAGCACTGACGACAACGTCAGTGAATGACGGCCCCCTTCGTAATGTTGAAATATCGTAATGTTGAAATTGAACTCGATTTCAGGCAAAAAGCGGCGAAAAAAGACCGGTTCTGCACTGAATTCTGAAACTGTGCGATCCCCCTAGCCTTATAGTGGCGGCACCAGGCGCGCAACTTTAAGGCTTTGTTGCTGTGCGTATAACAGTGAATATGGAGGCACAGTTCGCTACATGGTAAAACCACAAGAATACGGGAATAGTATATGCGTGGGCACCTATATATTACACGGGGTTAGTAATTCCTCGGCCGCATATTTGTAAACGCGTGTTCGCCCGTGTTCCACCGAACGAAAGTAGGAGAGGAGGGTGGGTAGAGTGGGAAGGAGGAGACTGAAAATGTGGAAGTGGAGCCGACAGAGCGAGAGATGCGAAGGGGCCGCGAAGGTGAACGTTGTGCGGTGGTCCGGCATCGCCAGTGGTTGTGGCGTATACCTCCGGGCGGCCCGAGCACGCGCTCGTGATCCCACCCAGGGCGGTGCTGCGTGGTCAGAGGAAGGCGGACGCACCTGTCGGCCTCTCACGCTTCTTCTCATAAAAGAGAAAGGCAGAGAAAATAAGAGGGGGGGGGGGAAGAGGTCCCGTTTTTCAACGGTGATTGTTGCCATACATATTTTTTGTTTTTGCCATCCTTCTCCGGTTAAAGTGGCCGGGCTTCGGTCATTCTCTCTTTCTCTCTTTTGAGTAACATTCTGCTGGCTTCACTCTCACCCTTCCTCACCGAGCAATGCTTCGGAACTGTAGGGTCCGCCGTCACCTTTCACAGCTGGCCGAGAAGCAGCCCCGCCGTAATTGTCCTGAGAAGTCGCTGGCCAGTAGGTTCAGTTTTGTCGTGAAGCCACTAACTAGTTACAACTAACTCTTGGTCATCACTGAAGTTCTCTTGGACTACTGTTATGCTATGTTCTAAAATATGAGAGTAAACCTGTAGCCCTTCTTCAACGCCTTCGAGTCCAGAAGTCTTCCCCGACCACACTGAGCAGCTTGTCTCACAGTGGATGCTCCCGATAGGAGCCTAACACAGGGCAGCCATGCCAACGGCGTCGAGCAAGAAAGTACCTAAAAGTGAGTCTGTTCTCTTTAGACGTCACCCATTTTTGATGGGGGCCACAGTTTTCAGTCAACGAAGCAAGTTTCTCTGTACACTTTTCGCTACAAGCTATTTGCTTTAGCCCTACAGAATCTTGAAATAGTATACGAGCTTGGGGAAGATAGAACAGATCCACTCGAAGTGCCATTGATATACAAGTTCAATGAAGTGTGTGCCTGTGCGCCTTTTCTTTCGCTTTCGAATCAAGAATTTCATTTGCCTCGCCAGGTTTTGAGCAAAAGTGACTGTACATCTGAGGGGTGTCAGATAATATGACGCAGGGCTGTGCATGCCTTTTCTCGCCTTGTTTCCTCGCCTTGTAAATGCGCACTTTTTCGTCGAAATAAATCTAGTTGTAGCACAGTGCTCTTTTTTTTTTCACTTTGTTCAATTTCCTGTTCTTGTATGTGCTGGTAAGGATTTCTAATGCACCTGTAGAAGCATATGGGAGTGAGAATAACATACAGTGGTCATAGTCACATGCCCACGTAGTCTCTAGTCTATAGAAATGGCACTTTTTGGCCATCAATTGGTCCTTGCGCCATTAAAAACAACTCATCATCGTCATCATCATCATCACCAGCACCAGCACCATTTTCATCTTCATCATCAACTTTATCTTTATCTTCATCATCATCATGTATTTGAATCAGCTGAATAGCAGGCAGCACGCTGTTTATCTTTACTTCTGCTACATTCTTTCAACTGTTCTACAATGTAGAGCCCACAAACGCTATCATGTCTTTCGATTTGTGCGTTTGAGATGTAGTCTGAAGAAATGTACCCTTCATATATTGCTTCATTTAGAGTAGGTCTGTTAACGGCGGGTACGTCTACACAACGTAGCGGTGATGACAAGCAAGCACTGCAGCGTGACGCAAGACTAACGCGCTAGTATACTGTACTCCCTTACTGTTGGTAATTAGGTCAATCTAAGTTCTTAACAAGGTACACTCGATAAGTCTCACCAGTGTTGCGATTTCGTATAAGCTCGATACGGGTCACAAGAAAGCTCGCATTAATCTTTTGAAGTTTAATACTTTCATTATAAGGTTGCCAGAAAACCTCCCAAGTAGAAGGAAGAAACAAAGCTATTCGTTTTGTTTTTCTTCTATGACCACCTAAATGCAAACACAAGTTGTTTACGACAAGAAAAAACAAAACAGCTGTATATTTATTGCTTCCATATCAGTACAAAGGTTAATTACCTTCAACATAAAAAAAGACAGGCGTGGGCTCGGGAAAGTCTTGCTCTTCGTACGAAGGAGAATCACATGGTGCATAATTGTATTTGCGACGTAGTATGGGCGATTATGGGAGAGGCCTTTGTCCTGCAGTGGACGTAGTCAGGCTGGTGATGATGATGATGATGATGATGAAGATGGGCGATTATCTGACGCCAGCGACTCGTTGTGGCACCTTTAACGTCATTATCAGCCCGTGTAGTATCACAAGAGTTCAGGGTTCTTGCTACCAACAGCCATATCTTGAACAACGTGAATGTAATTAACAAAGGGCGAGCGATGGATTTTAAATTGATTTATAGTTCCACGTGCCCTCAAGCACAACAGTCTCCTCGGACTGCTCCTAGAGGGAGTGCGCTCTAAACATTGCCGTAAGTCATAAAAAATGCCCCACGAACACCGCACAAAAAATGGTAATGATTAGCAAAGAGAACAGTCTGCTTTTACGAAGGAACAAACGCCGTAAAAAGAAGTAAAAAAATGTTTTTTTTTCGAGGTGTGAGAGAAGCGATAATTTACTTGAAAAATTATGAAACAGGCTTTACAAAAGACTTCCACTAACATCTTCTGATGCTTGAATGAGCTTAGTGTCTTCCACCTGTACATCTGCATCACAGGGTTTTGGGGACAAGAGCAACCGAGCTGATTCTCGCTTACTGTCCAGGCTTGACACGATGAACCTGTCATGATTGTAAGCTCAGTGTCACCTCTGCATGCGTTGTTGGCTAAACAGCTTCGCTCGGATACAGCTTCACGAAGTGGAATGGATCTCATTTTTATGGGCGGAGCATCTTAAGTGTGAGGCTTGTCCGGTGTGCGTTGTCATGACTACGTTATACGGGGCAATGCTCGGGTAACGTACTGCACAGTCGAAACTCATGCAAGACACTAGGAAATGTTCAACAATAGACTAACATCAGTCATAATTGTGACGAAGCAGTATAAAACACCTACAAGCACAGACCTTTTATACTAGTCGATTACTTCAACGCAGACATTACGAGCCTTTGGACCTAGCCTTGTTGTCGACTCTTTGTCATTTTATGTCGCTCAATTTACATTATATGGGGCAACGCTAGGGTAGCACACGGGAGACACAAAAAAAGAATAACAATAGATTACTAATATATCAATGATAATTGTGAAATAACAATATAAAAAACCTACAAGGTCGAGCCCTTCATGCTTGTCGGCGATTTGAACGTAGACATTATGAACCTTTGGACCTAGCCTTGTCGTCGACTTTTTATGTAACTTCATATCACTTAATTTACATTATATGGGGCAACGCTCGGGTGACATACGTCAGACGTAGAAAAAGGTTTATCAATATGCTAATATATTCATAATTATGACAGAGGAATATAAAACTTCAACGTAAAAATTCAACGAACCTTTGGGTCTGGCTTTCTCCACTTGTTATGACTCATTTCGCACAGATACGTGAATTGTTTTTTACTTCTTTCACCAAGTGGATCATTTGCAGATCGAGCCATAGTTCACTAGCTATTGTGAAAAATTTTTCACGATGAAACATTACATTTAACGATGTTAGGTTTGACGTCTCTTGAGGGGGCCATGTCTTGTTTAGTTTTTCAGTGCTTCATGGCCACATTTAGCGTATCTTGGCTGCTAATTTTAGTGTTCCTACTGTCCGGGCGAGTTTGGCCAGAAGAAATTTTTCGGAGCACGCTGCTTCCCGTGCATGCACTTTAAATAAACCTTGTTTAGAAATAATAACTAAAAAAAGTTCAGCATCAAGCAAACAATAGCGGAAAAAATATTTCCTTTTAATATGGGAGGTTACCTAAATGAAGCCCCAAGACGCAGCTGCAATGTACTTAATTTACAACTATATTGTTTACAAATACAACTGCTCAGCACTCGTGGTAACTAACCATAAACTAAAAGGGATGGCCAGCGGCGAACATATTATGAACTAAAAGCTTTTATAATTGATGAAAAAAAGAACGATAATATTTCACTGAATAACAATGACTAAGTATGTGACCGTTTGCAAAATGATTTAGTAGATGTTTTGGGGGATCTGTTATGCAAATCGAGTTTCAAGTGTTGCTATAAGGGTTTTGCATGTACGTCGCGGAAACTCTCAGCAGTAATAAATATGAATATTCATGCCACTTTTGAAGCAAATTAAAGGTGTCCAGCGACTCGTTGGGGTCCTTTAGAAACGAGTTGGGGTAGCTCGTTCCAGCCAGATCAAGCAATTTTTTTTTCTTTTCACCAAGCGAAGACTTGATCCCGCTGCACACACGCATAATGTGTTGAAGTATCTGAATACTTTGGTCTACATGTACGAAGAAGAAAGTGCAATTAATATCTCAGCATCACATAAAAAGGACGTAATGGTATCGCGTGACTACGGGATGGCAGGTGCTCTACAACAAAAGGGGCTGTTACTGTTTTCCGAGTCATACAATGCAGCCGCCGCTACCGGTACTTATCAAGGACGTACGGGTCATGTTCCACTGTACGTGCTCGCTGGGGACGTTCATCTTGTACCATTCTTATCGGCTATGGCTGCTTATGTAGAACACTCGAGGGTTATGTGAAGACGGCAGGTAATGGTGTTGCTCCGTATCTGTATAAACATCGTTTTTAAGGTTTTTAGCCCCTCCTGACAACAACTTCTACAGAATGCAATGTGTTTACTCGAGCAGTGCAGATGTTAAAATGCATAACGAATTCGGCTGAGTTTGTTATAAACCACGCAAGTCTCGAAACAGTGAAACTGGACAAAATCTGAAGAGTAATATGGTTGCTTTTAGGTTGTTTCTGGTCGTCAACTGAATGATGCTATAGGTTGCTTCTATGTTCATTCTCGGCACATAGAGGTTCGGGTTTAACCACAGACAGTTAAAAACTCGGCAAAGTTCTCCAACAGGCAATATTTAGCGCAAAGTGACACAAGGATGAGATGGGAGGACACAACATCTCCGCTAAATATTGCCTCAAGGTCAAATTTTTTGCCGTTGTACAAGGATGCGTAAACTTCGGATACCGAACCTGGCGCTGAAATCAAGCGTTCTCGCCTCTCCTAGATTTACGTGCTGCTTATTTTATAGTTGCGGCTAGGCCAGAGTTGGTTGTAGCTGTACGTTGGACGCTAACTTCGCGGTGTCGTGATTAAGCTTGGTGAGCCTAGATGAAGCTTGGATCTATCGAAGTTGACATTGGTATTAGCATTAGGTTGAACTTGGCTTTATCAAGGTTAAACTTGGTGTTAGTGCACATTTATGTGGCGCATACCCGCTTGATAACGATAGTTTTCTTCTACATTTTTCGTCGACAAGGGGTGAGTAGGGAGACTTGGCCGATTTCTCCTGCACATTTCTATATATGATGGTTTAAACAACGTCACTGTTAAAAATTTGGGACATTTGCTCAATAGCTGAGCGTGAGTGACGGCTTCTGGGCTAGTCTCCCGCGTGAATATACAGGCAGTGACTGCAAAGAGAAAGCTATAAGCAAGTATGAAAACGTAGGCACACGTTCACATTGCGACCCTGCACCAAGGTAATCGTGGCAAAGGAAATAAAAGAGAGAAAGAAGGAAGATGAAAGTGAACGGTATGTACGAACACTTTAAGCTGTGTCGAGGCTTGTCGATTTGGGGAAGTGCAAGGGACCTGTTCACTGACTATCTCACCGTGGAAATCAATGCAGTATATGAAGTCGATTATTTATTATTTCGATATTAATATAGAGACAAAAAGCACAATGAGTGTCTTAATGACTAAAAAAAACTTTCTAATTATAGGTCCTGATTCGAGAAGCCATGAAGCAGTCATCGAACAGTCCAACTTTCAACGACTCTGGAGCCGCTTTTTGGAAAGGAAGAAAAACTCTCTGAAACAACCAGGTTAGTATTCATCACTCAAGAATATCCGAAGCTAGGGAAAAAAAAAAGCCTGACATTGTAGCTGGTGCTGCATTGGTGACATGCATTTGCAAAGACATGAACATCGATATATTTATCCGTCGACTAGTAATGGCTTGTTAACATTAAGACAGAAAGGCAACGTGAACAACAAACTACTGGCGTTTCTTTCTTCTTATGTGATTCTTAAAAAGAAAAGAAGAGAAAAGTGAGCCCCGTCACTGTTTGCATCAGAGTGCGATACCTCAACAGTAGCTCACGAGGGATGGGGTCAAAGAGGGTTAAAAGGATAGGATTAAAAGGTAAATAGATAGGGACAGGAAGGAGAGAGCGAGGCGCAGGGACAGCGAACGACAGAAAACGAAAGAAGTAAAGAGGAGATAGGAATGATGGACACGGTCGCAGGAGTACGAGGATGGGGCACCACTCGGCGAGAGCTCTTGTCGGCGTCAGGAGATGGCGTAGGGGGAGCCCAGTCAGCCAGAGCTGCACTGTCGTCGGAGATCGCGGGGGCACAACCGGTCGGCACGAAATCCAGCGAGCGAGTCTCCTGGTGTTTCTACGCCTCTCTGTACAGCATGTAGACGCTTTTTGATTTTATAAGACAGCTCAGAATTCGTTGTCGCTTCTTCAATGAGTCAAATACTCCACCTCAAAACATATTGAAGGAATGTGTCAAAAGAAATATCGAAACTTTGTCTCGAGTGGGCACCTATCAAATTACCTGAGATGCCTATAGCTAATAGGCTAATACAATACCTTCCGAAAGTTCTAGACCACGAGTGTCATTTTTAGTCCTGAAAGATGCTCGTTAGCCTCATATTACCGCGGACAGAATATGCGCGAGATAGTTCTTGCAAGCCAGTTATTATTAGTCTCACGGAAACACGTAAGCCCTACTTTTCCCCCGACTATTCTTGTTAGACGCTACAAAGGCAAAACCTTATTTTATGTTAGCCTGCTCCAGTATTTTCTGCGTTTTTCAGCAAAATTTGTTTCCACCAACTATAATTAGGCGCAGCGCAGCCAGCCGAGCATGTGCTTGGTTAACATTTCGGGCGCGCAGCACCTTTGGATCTTGGCATGTTGGCGAATAGTGTCGTTCTCGGTGTGTCGTGTAGTCATGGTCTACCCTGCAATGAATGTGTGCCCCAAAAATAGAGTAAATGCCCCAACTCGCCACTAGCCAATTAAGAATGAAAAAGGCAATGTTGTGCCCAGCAAATAGACAGCTATCTTAGTGGAGGTAAAAACACCCTCATTGACATGCCGTAGAGATCTGAAACCGGGGATGTAGAGGTGGAGGAGAAAAGAGGAAGACGCATTATGACGCAGTTTTTCAACGACGTTGGTGAACAGAAACACCCTTCCTTACATGCCCGGTTTCAGACTTAGCTGCACTATATAATGCCTCATCAAAGAAATTTCTCAAAACACTGAATGCTTCGCCCCTTTCCAGGTTTTGCGTTAGTCGAAATGAAACACCCTTCCGCACATGGTTCGTCTCTGCCCTATCATTGCTTCTCTCCTTCGCATCTTCCTTTTTACCGTGATGGCTTTAGAAAGCTCGTGTTGCGAAAATTCCGCTGTCGGCGTCGGCACCGTTTGGTTGTGAGCGATAAATCGTCTGTGAGCGAAAAATCCAGAAATAAACAAATACAATAAAGAATAAAATTTTTGGTCTCAATGAGTATTGAACTCGGGCCGTCCGCATGGCAAGCGGGTGTCCTACCACAAAGCCACGATGTTTTTTTTCCTTCGTAACCTTCTTGACTACAGGTCAAGCTAATCTGACAATTACCGTCACACGTGTTTCATATGTGATAACGCATCAAACAAAGATATTACATTTTTAACACAGTCGGCAGTCTTATACACATCTCGCACTTTTATAACAGCTTCCACGAAACACTCATTAATGGATAGAACTCTTGCATCACAGTGTCTGTACGATAGCATGCAACGCCAAACCAAATGAAGACCAAGTAAAAATATAGCATCCAAACTTTGCACAGAACTATCACAAGGCAAAAAAGAATTTCATATGGAGTAAGAGGTAAATTTTTTTGAAGTCCTCTGTAAAATGTCCCAAAAAAAAATAGCAATTTTACAATCAATAAATAACTGTTCAATGGTCTCAGGTTTGTTACACAGGAGACAGCTGCTTGCCCATGGTACATACATCCCTCTCTCTTCAAGCCACGTTTTTACTGGCAAGGTTCCCGTATGAAGTTCAATGTTAAAACCTTCTTTTCTTTAAACTTCATACAAAGCCACAATATTACTTGCTGTAGATTGGAGAAAAAACATTACATAAATGCCAAGTAGTGGGAAAGTCTCCTTAACGCATTTTTTTCGACAGGTGTCAAGACGAAAACGAGCCCATTCGGCGATTTGTAGGCGCATTTGGGAGGCCTTCAAACTAGGTCGAAAAAGGCTGGGATAGTGCAGCTATCGGCGCTAAGAACACAAAGAAACTTTCAAACATCTCTAAATATAGATAACTATGTCCATCTAGCGGAAAACATATCACGCTTTTCCAAAGGCGTTGATCAAGCAAACAGCAAACGCTCGATAATATACTCCCATCTGTGAAGCATTGTGAGACTCTTAAGCCTTTGAGATAGCGAGCGCGCGGCGCGTATCTTGGAGGCCATGCGACTCTTGCTTTAGATGAAAAACCTCTATGTACCATTCGCACGCGCGCGCGCGTGTGTGTGTGACATGTGTGTGTCTGTCTGCCAACTGTGAGAGATTGTGAAAAAGTGTCTCGACTACAGCGCAGAGCACCGTTCGAGCAGAGGGAAGTGGCCACACTGCACAATCACTGCATTACTATAAATACGACGCGCGCGCGCGTGTGCGTGTGTGTGTGTGCGTGCGTGCGCGTGTGTGTGTGCGTGTGTGCGTGCGTGTGTGTGTGTGTGTGCGTGTGTGTGTGTGTGTGTGGGCGTGTGTGTGTGTGCGTGTGTGTGTGCGTGCGTGCGTGCGTGTGTGTGTGTGTGTGTGTGTGTGTGTCTGTGTGTGTGTGTGTGTGTGTGTGTGTGTGTGTGTGTGTGTGTGTGTGTGTGTGTGTGTGTGTGTGTGTGTGTGTGTGTGTGTGACAAAACATAATAAGTATAGACTTAGCGGTTGAAGGGCGCACTAGCCGGATTTCACTATCGCGTTCAACTCTTAAAGGCGAAGATTAAGGGTCCCCCAGTTCCTGTAACAAGGAGATGACGTGTAACATCATGACATGACCAGTACCCTGTCAGTACTCCCAGAATGGTTATGTCGTCTTGGGACATCCGAAATGCACGTCCCGCTCATTCTTCCTTTAGTGGTGGTATTATGGTGTCTCTCGCAGCTCGAGTTTATATTCTCAAGAGAATTGTGGCCGAAGTACAAACAACTCAATGTGATATCTCTGCACAGCGCACTTTTGTATGGCGGAAATACTTGAGGCAATTTATTTCAGCATAAGACTATAAGTACTGGAACCAATGAGCAATATGATCTGCGAGGGGCTTGAAGCGTCTAACATACTGAGTGTTTCAACAAATATTAGCCATACTGAAGGTAAAAAATATTGACGGTGATGCTGACCATGAATTAAGCAGAAAATGTAGATTAACAGCGAAAGATATGTGCCATCTTGCTCAGAAAAACGCTAATGTACATAGCCTCCTGAGCAATGGCGAGCTCTACACAAAAAAGTTAATTCAGGACATGCATGCACCTAGTGTGGTTATGGCTAATCTACACGATCAAAAATTCTTATCAGGAATAATAATGCAATGTAACGACCTTGTTGACCAGTATGCCAGTTTGCATGATTGGTTAGTTAGCTCGACATTTGAGAGTGTGAGTAAAATCGGCACCGCATAGTGGTACATTATAAAAATACTTTGCTCGAAACAGCTGTGCGAATTTATAATAAAGTTGACCTTGTGTGGAAGAGACTGCACAAAGACATTGTAATTCTTTCTTTGACATGCAAGGCCTTTACTTTTAAACCATTGCATGAACGCGAATTGAATGCCACATGCGTATCAAACAATAGACTGAGCTCTTCAATCAGCATGAGCCATGCATTCAATGATGATGCATACGTAAACACTTCCCCCTCCTCGCCCCCACTGAGCTACCTGAAAGCATCCTTACTTCATGAGCGTCTGTCAACTACCATCGCGTGTTCGTGTTGTGTGCGTTTTCACTAGCTGTTTATTCCCTCTTCACTTTTTCTTTTTCTTATATCTTTTCTACTCTTCCCTTTTTCCCTATTTCTCTGTGTAGGGTAGCCAACCGAGCTAGCTTGTTTAACCTGAGGGTTAACACAATATTAACCGCGATGAAGGTAAGAAAAATTATTAAAAAATATTGGTGGTGATGCTGACCACAAAATAAACAAAGTGCAGAGGGCGCTTTCCCCAGTCACTTAGCTTTATCTCTCTCGTATTCTTGAGTTAAGATATGCCCATAGTCTGCTATTTATTTGTGCGTTCAATATGGACGCCGAAAGCATTCAATTTCCGTATATTTAAATAGTTTCTTATGCAGTGGTTAGTGCAGAAATATTACGCCAGGAGGTACTGTTTATCGTGCCACCTGCATACACTAGCGTGTTCCTAGCGCTCCTAAAAGCTCGCGAAAAAAAGTTTCAGAAGCGCGAGAAAGTTTTAAGCAATCTCCACCCACGCACCGATATAGGCACAAGCATGGGCAGGGTTTTTTCATCAGTCGGGGCAAGGTTTCACCCGCGCGCTTCCCTACTCTGCCCGATCCCCTCCAACTAAGGCGCTTATGATCATAATGCTGTTTAACAACGAAGTATTAAAAACCACCCCCTGCTTGCACGCTCCCATGGCGATAAGCATGGCACTTGAAGAACGACGCACGCCTCATTTATCTGAGATCAATTAGAGGACTTCGAAGAATGACGGGATCTCGGCTGAGCACGAGAAGGCACTCGCCTCGAGGCGGAAAGTGGTCTATAGTGGCAGTAAGGGAGGATAGTGCAGAATTATACGGCATTCAATCTAATAAAGAAGCAAGAAGAAGAGGCGAAAGTGGAGGCGGTAATCAGTGGCGGTGGGCCGTATACTAAGGAAAGGCCAGGTTATTAGGTTAGCTCAAGTATTCGAACACCATAACCATCCAGAGAAACCACGTGCCCGTGTCCAACAGGCGCACGTTCGAAAGAAAAGAAAGAGAAAAGAAAGAAATATATAAGTGAGAAATCACGACCGTCTGGAGCACTATGAAAAATTAAAACTCACGACGACAGTTGCAACACCACGATGGTTAGCGGAGACAACGCGGGCACGTGCTGTTTTCGTGTTCGTCGTACCGGTATACCACCGGCCAATAAACAAAGGCAGCCCAGCTCGACCGAAAGCCAGCGCGTCACGACTCCACGGATGGCCGTGCGTCAGGCAACTCGTACGAGCCGATCGTCGCGTGCTTGAGACACGCAATTCTCCGTGCGTGTAGTCCTTGAACTGATGGTGACTGGGCGCGTATTTCTCTAGAACGATGGCGAGAAGGAAGCGATTACGAACGAGAGTAAAAAAAAAAGTGCGGCGGTTTTTTGAGAACCCGGATCGTACGCGCGCCATGAACGCACGCACCGTCATGACGCACTGGCGCGAGGATTGCGCAATAACTTAGATCCACCCAGAGAGGTTGAAATGCCTGCAGTACGTGTTGTATGTTCAGCTTGCCCTGAAACTATAGCGAGTTTTGAGTCAGGTTTTGAGAAGTTCATACACTATATTTTATCGCGCTCCCCTCGCCTCCCATGTTGGACTGGAAGTTGTAAAAAATACACCTACTTCCCAGCGCTGCCACTGCGGCCGCATTCCACTGGAGGCGAAGCGTTTGAGGCCCATGTGTTTAAATTTAGGTGCACCGTAAAAAAAAAAGTCGCCGAAATTTCCGAAGCCCTTCATTAGGGCTTTCCTCCAGATGGTGAAAATTCTCTCTGTTGAATTTTCACCATCTGCATCCTTTGATAATCACATTTTGGTTTCGGTTGAGAAACGTCTACAACTAATATTAGCTTTCAGCGAAAAAGAAACATGGTCAATTATCAATTTACATGATAGGGAGACTTAGCGCACGTAGTAACCGCGAAGCCGAATCATGAAAGTGAAATAACTATAAAAGTAAGACGGGGAGGGGGAGCTCACATTTGGCAAGCATTCTCAAATCATGAATGGTAGTATGTCATTATGACCCAAGAGGAAGGTATACAACACCTGCATGTTACCGGTACTCACCTATTAAGCAGAAACCTGGAGGCTTAAAAAGAAAGGGTTCACCCAAAACTGAGGCTGAAGCAGCCTGCGATGCAAGGCAAAATAACGGTGCGAACTTAAGGGACAAGAAGAGAGCAGAGTGGGTCAGGGAACAGGCGGGTGCTATGGACATCATGGTTGAAATCAAAAGAGAAGAAACGAACATGGGCAGATCACGTAGTGCATAGGCAGGATAACCACAGCTCATCATGGGTAACTGGCTAGATTCCAAGGCAAAAAAAAAAAAACGTACGAAGGAGATAAGGCAGGGGGCCAGAAAAGATCAATAAGTTTGAGGGTATAACGTTGTGGTAGCAAGCACAAGAAACGGTTGACTGAAGGAACATGAGAGAAGCTTTCCTGAAGTGGGCGTAGTCTGAATGATGATGATATTCGTCTGTTACCTTTCTCATCTTGTATCTCTCGCAACTGAACGAACAATGCTACAGTAGACGCACTCCCACGAAAAAGGTTGCGTTGCGTTGGCGAATTCGACGTTTCATGACCCTATATGTCGTCACGATATCCCAGAATTATAAAACATCTGTTTAGCAGCCCAAGACTGCCGTGCCCATTTGCTCTATGTACAATCGTCTATAATCACAATGTGACTCTGTAGAGACAGGTATCTGTACGAAATCAAAAAGTGCGGAATCCGGACCTTACATCTCAAAGATACGCCGCATACATTGTTAATCCACAGCCCTGCATGTCCCGAAGCCAATACTTGGAGTTAGCGTCTGCATATGAACACCACTGAGCTCCACTATACTCATTTGTGGCACTACGTTTTGTAGACGCGAGTGAATTCACTGGTCATGGCACCCTCCGTTAAGAAATGCTTTCGAAGAAAACACGCAATGGTGAATCTGGAGGGGAAAAGAAAACCCTCCTCCCCTGTCGGATACGGGAAAATTTTCGCAATACCATTCTGAAAGGTATGCGGTATTCTTCGGAAGTTGGAAACATCGAATACAAGTATCATACTCCTCAGTGAGCGCATATATCTTGTTCCACAACGCAATTGAGGTTCTCACGCTGCTCCTCCCATTTTTTTTTCATGTTGCACATTGGCTGTGGAAAAAGGCTGTGCTATCGCATCGATGAATTCAGGAGAAAGTTGGAGGTGCGTTACAAGAATCAACTTACGACTGAAATCGTTTCGATAACATGGGTCAAGAAGCACTATCTTAAGATGCACCTTTCATAAATTCCGTGCAGAAAGAATGTAGAGAGCCGATGGCAGATATTGCCAAGGTAGCTATGGATTGTGGCGTGAAAAGTTAATGTAAGAGACTTTCTCCAGGGCATCCATCGTTGCTCCTTTCTACTTCACGTTCTTTTTTTATTTGTTCTTCCTGAACATTTGATTTGTTCAGGGGACACATTTTGCAAGCTACAGCTGCTGTAATGAAGTAGCCGAAAGTGCTTTAAGTTTCAGTTTCATTCACTATGTCGTTGTTGGAGTGACAACGCGCGATTCTGGTTGCGTTACATGCGTATGCTGTTGGAGTAGGCAGTCCTCTTCACGACCAAATTTATCACCATGTTTTTGCTTCAAATTGGATAAAGAATAAGAAATACAGAGTGGACCTTATTTTTTTAATCAGCAGAATTTCTACCAGATGTAGCTCAACGAAGACGTACACATCAATCGTAAACAAGCTGTCACAATAGCGTCGACAAACTATGTATACAATGAAAATAAAAAGAAATAGATACTTAGATAGTCTCGCTTTTCTATTTCTGGTACGAGTACTCCGTTACTTTTCTGGTAACACGCAATGACCGTGTACACTGAGCAGCATGGATCCACACAGTGAATTTGTACTAGGGAAGTTTATACAGCACACTGCTAAAATAGTCGCTGCGCCTCATTCACACAACCCGAAACCTTGACACGAACGACCATAAAACCCCGTCGCAAGTGACATGACTGCCTTGGTATTGGTTCCTTTGGTTCAAAGTGGGGAATAGTTGAAAAAAAAACGGAATAGCACAAGAGTCAGACTCCTGCTAGCGAAGATCTTCCAAGAACATAAAGCTGTATAGGCAAAGAGGAGAGCTGTTTGCGCAAAAGATCTTTTTTCTGGAAAAGTGCTGACGTTAACTGTCAATTTCAACCACATCCACCTTTCTCCACCTTTTTCTTGCCGTTCACAACCAAGCAAATGTCTTAAGCCTCCTTGCGCACAACCAGAGATTGAACTGCCGCGATTTGAAATAGTGACGTTGTACGCCAACAACGTGTGCAGCACACGGTGACGTACAGGCCACAGGCCAGTGTATACAGGTCGTACGACAAAAGAGGCAAATTGTCGCTCACTCAGATGTTAAGGAAAAAGCCTTCGGCAGCATTCACACCGGCGACTGGTAGTAAGTCCACGGCTGGTGACCAAAAATATATTCCCACCCACTCCGTAAGAATAGTAAGGGCTCTATGCCACACAGGTCTTCCTGGCAACGAAGCGGCAAACGCCGCTACCCGCACTCTTCCCCTCCCGGTCACAGCCCTTCAATGTCCTGAGTCAGATTCTGGGAACTCCGGTCTAACACGCTACATATTCTAGATTATTATCGCAGTTCGAGCCGATTTTACTCTGGCCCCATACGCGGTCTGGCGAAAGCGGACGAACGACTGCTACGCCATCTTCTTCAGACTAACCCTTTCCTTAGTCCAGTGGTCGCTCGGCACTTCATACCGGAAATCTCTGGCACGTGTACAACTTGTCAAGTGTTAGCCGACACCTTTCACGTTGTGGCTTCGTGCCATGCCACTCCAGTCACTTTCTCATCCCCCTTCCCCATCCCATCTAGAGAGGCTTGGGAGGAGTACCTGATGGGCTGCTCTATACCTTGGATGCGTAGCACTCCTTGGTGGCACGCGCCCGGGCAGCGGTGATCTCTAATGGCATCCCGGACTAGGGACTTCCACTAAGGCACACGGGAACTCTCTAGTTTATTTCAAATACAAAGTTTACAACCACCACCACCACCACCGACAGATGTTCGCACCAGCGACTAAGACGACTACCCTTCACCACACGTACGATTGCTTCTGTTCAAGTTTGTTTCATTGGTAGAACAGAAGTGGCCACGTAAGATAACATTCGGTGGTATTGTTACAGGTGTTTCGACGTCAACCTTTGCGTCGCTCATTGGTTCAGCAGCTTTGCTACTCCAACCACAAAACTGGAGAATCAGTCCGACAGCGTCTTCGTCAAAGCCGTTCCTTTTCGACCGAAGTGGCTGTTTGTGACTTCTGTCATTCTCAGGTGAAATTGCGCTCTTAGGTGCCTCATCAAATGCGAGAAGCAACCAGCGTCTCCACGAATGTCGAAAAGAAACGACGCAATGATGACATCTGTGACGTCACAATGAAGTCTCATACCGCACTGGCGTTTTTATATGACGTAAATGCGTGGTCAAAAGGTGGCCTATCTCAGAGGAAGTACATCACCAAGTAAGGTGGATGAAGTTTTGGCTGTATCGAGAAGGTATCTGCTCAATTTACTGAAGAAAAAAAAACAAGAACAAGAAGAGGGGAAAACTTCTTTCGCTTTCTAGTCGTTTAGGCCATTGCGTAAAGGACCATTCAATTGCTTTTACGCCACTTAAGCTCACACAATACTTGAGACTGTGAGATGAGTAACTTAAGACGTGTTGTGACGTGTCATGTCTGTGAAGAAAGGCGATATCTCGCGTGAAACAGAATGAAAAACAACCGGACAGAATATCAGGATAGACCAAGACTTGCAAGTACACGTGCGAATGCATATTAACCTGTGAAGTTACCGGCGCTTCGTCAAACAAGCGTACAATCTCAAAATTTTGTCATGTTGATCAGTTTTTCTTTCCAAGCTCTTTACGATCACTGAAATCAATGATTAGTTTGTTTTATCAGAATTCAGAATTACTTGTTTCGCCTGTTTATTCTTTACAAACTTCACGAATCATTGAGTTGTGCAAGCTAAGCCGGAGTCGTGCATGTTAGCAGTATTTCATTATAAGTTTCGAAAGAAAGAAAGAAAGGTTTAGCAGGTGTCTGAACTTCTGCTGTACAAGATTTAGCGTGTGCCCTAGCAGCCGCAACTTGTGGGCAAATACGGATTTGATCGGATCTCCGACACTAATGTCTTGGAAAACAGAGGCGGTGCATCAGCGTCGGTTCTTTTTGTAAAGCTTAGCCTAAAAAGGGACAAGCCGGAACAGGTTTAATTGCTGGACCGCATGTACGGGCTTCGTAAATTATGCGCAGGCCTAATACCCGGAAGCCCAGGAGAGAGCGAAGCATGGTTAGGCAGAAGTTCGGACCGTAAAATGGCGACATAGCTCGAGTTCCGCAAGGATTTCACAGTGCGGTTTCCGAGCTTTCATACAGCGCCAAGGCTTTAATGAGATTCAAAGAAAAGAGGGAAGGTAAATTAAATCAGTGAGAAGGTAGGACTAAAGTGTAAGTTATAAACTTCATCTGAAGGGTAACAAAAGCAGTGTCTTTTGAAGGTAACAGCATGAACGTTGCCAAGGTAGGTTCAAGCGCACCACATGCAGAGATATAAAAATTTGTATGCGCATATACAAACGCACACGTGTAAACACGAGCATGAACAAGTACGGAGGCTAATTGAGCCCCCTCCTCCTTTCCTTCTCTGTGGAACAAATTTCTAGCTGCACTCTTGCATAATATTATAGAACATTTTTTCGGCTAACGTAAGCAAAAATTATGGTGAAATTCAAACAGAAATGAACAGAATGAGATTCATACGATAAAGCAAACTTGGTTTCTCTCTCTCTCTCCCTTTTTTTCTGTGTGTTACCTTGTTCCTTCTTTATTTCCTATTTTTGTCTCGCTCTCCTTCTATATTTCTCGTTTGCTTTCTGCGTCTTCTATCTCTCTCTCTCTCTCGCTATGTCCTTTCCTGCAGTTGTCTTTATTTCACTCTTTCTTTCACTTTCTCATTTCTTTCGACTTACTTCTCGCTTCCTCGTTCTTCCCGGGCTAAGCATCACCCTCCCTCTTCCTCTTTTTTGTATTTCCAACCTCACTCTTCTTTTCGGCCATCTTGCAAATATAGAATGGTATGCCTCGTTTGGTCGGCGTACCTGGATAGCCGAGTGGTCAAGACGTTGACCTTTAGCTTCTGTGTACGCTGGTTCGAATCCCGCCACTATACATTTCTTAATGTCTTTCTTTCTTTTCGCCTCCTGTTTCTTTCTTCATCGTCCTCCTCATCCTCCCACATCTTTCACTTCATGCTTCCCCTTGCTATACGATGGAAAAAGTGGCGCTAATATTCTGCAAGCGAACTAAGGGACGAAGAGGAGGAATGTGAAGGATAGGACAAAGAGAGTGAGTGACGTTTCGTGTTGATAATTTTGGGTCACATCACGTTACGACGAGCTGTAACTGCTTCGCTGTTTCGTACAGATCAAATAATTTTGGTGGGCTTGTCAGCGTTAATGGTCATCTCAAAATCGTCACTTGGCTTCTTAGCGAAGATTTATCAACGGCAACTTGGCAGACTCTTATACGGATGGAACGTGGAGACTTGTGATTGCAATCGTAGTGACCGTGAGCTGCGTATTTTGATTATTGTTGAATTACTGGATCGAAATCGATTGTCTTCCGCAGCTTCGTACGACAGATATATCAATCCATAATCACACGAGACTGCCATCAAAAGGGCTGAGATTGATACGAATGGACATGCAGATCAGCTTGTTTTGTGTCTGCGTCGGCGTGCTCGCACTTTAGCAGTGATTACCATTGCCAAAAACCACCCGATTACGGCATAATAACAATAGATACACCATGGGTGCATATGCGTCGTATAACGAGAGCGCCTGACCATGACCTAGCTAGCTTGCAAGAAAAAAAAAGACCGGAGTATTTTCGGCTAATGAGCCTTCAAACTCGTAGAAATTCTCCTGAAACTATACGCCATCTCCTGAGTGGTGCCTGAAAAGACCTCCTGAGCAGTTTGAAGTGCCTGGGATATCTAAAGAGGCCAACCTGTCATCTGCAGCTCTCAAGCAGATCCTAATGAACCTTATATTTCGTATGCTAACGGAATTTATGTTTACATGAACGGTTCGTCGTCGACAAGTTTGGTGGGCGTCTTCTTTGTAGCACCATCTCTGTCGATCATCGTAACGCTTTTGGACTCAGGCGTCACGATAACTATATACAGGCATCTAGCTTGCCCCCTTTTCCAGCCGCAATGGAAGTTTTTATACAGGAATCCTTAGTAAATAGGCCATATTCTGCGAATATGAGGTAGCCCTTCAAAGTGTGCGAAGTCTACCACATGAAAAATGCCTTCAGTTCGTGTCATATCTTAACCAAATTCGTTATGGCACCACTAGTCATAGACACGACATCGTTTTACAATGGCTGCCGGTACAATCTGGAATCAGTGGTAAACACTTCGTCGACGACGCTGACTGATAGTGCCCGCGCACTGCTCATATCCTTGTCAAGAGCATACACAATGCTAGGGAACTTCATTACAACTCATAATTTCACGCAAAGGTATTGGAATTCTCCGATAAACTTTAATCATCGCCCGAAACACTGATTGGTTACAACAGCTACAACTGCAATGTTTCTCGACGTGACGCTATATAATGTTCCCGCTACGGTGGTCTAGTCACTATGGTACTCAACTGTTGACCAGAAGGTCATGGAATCGAATACCCGCCGTGAAAGTCAAAGGAGTCCCGGACTAGGGACTTTTCCTAGTGTTTGTACGCGGTCGTCCCTTAAGGCCATTCCTAACTCTCACTTGTAAATAGTTTCAATAAATGTTTTTCACCACCACCGACCACGACGGCTGCATTCTTGATGGACGCGAAAATGCTTAAAGCCAGTGCACCTGTATTTTATTGCACTTTAGAGAATCCTGAATAGTCGAAATTTTCGGAGCCCTCCAGAACGGCGTCTCTCGTAATCACATCATGGTTTTACTACTTAACAACCAACAATTTCATTTACGCGACGCTGCAATGTTGTATCGGCTGTATTTCCCTAACTCATCCAGCTATCACACTGGTATGGCCGATTCGTCCACGTGCGATAACCGCAACTACGCAAAGACAATTCATCATCTCTTCTGGCGCTGCCTCGTCTGACTCTCTAACGCCCCTCGAAGATACTCGATGATGAGCATTTCATTGAAGAAAAGATTTTGGGAGCCCAGCCTCACAGTTTGTCAGCTCAAAAATCCACACAAGCTATCCCGCAGTCGTTGAAATCAACGAAATTGAGCGATGGCCAGTGGTATACGCTTAGCTGTGTGTTGCGAAATGTGTCACTTTCTCTCACTCTTTCACTCCCTTATTCCATGTGTTGGGTAATAAACTAGATGTAGTCGTGTTGACCTTTCTGCCTCCTTTGCATTCCTTCTCTCTCTTTCTCGCGATTATTAATTTTCGCACGTGTTGTGACAGTTGCATCTGACACAGAAACCACTTACACCCTCGCTCAGTTTTGGGATCGCTTATAACTCTCTCTCCTTTCATTTTCCGTTGTATAAATTCTGCAGAATCACGAGTCAAACGCGAGTTGCCTCAAGCTTTCTAATTCTATCTCGCCTTTTCTCTTGACATTCGATTAAGTTGCCGCTAACTATCTGCGCTATTTGATTTTTGTGTTCAACGAATAGCATCGTTTCTTTTTTTAGGGGCGAAGCTCCTTATAACGGCACTTGTTCGTCCCTCGTAGCCGTTGTACGACGTAACAAGTATAACATTTTGACCTCCAAGGGGGTGCCGATGAGAGATTTCTTCTATGCGTTGTTGAACAATAAAAAATAGGGTTCAATGTACATGTCAATGGCTGCTACTGGAAAATGAGAGACTGGAGCATTAGACCTTTAGTTAATGCGCACGCTGTGATCCCCATTAGCAGCCATTGGCATGTACATTGAGCACTATCTGACAAGAAAGGGTTGCAACGTTACACTCGCTGGGTGTAACCTCCTTAGTTTTAGAAAGGTTTAGCGAGCGTCGGGCCGCAGTGCCATGAACTCGAGGTGGTTAAAGGTGGGAGGTAGATACGAAGCGCAAGCCGTAAGAAAGTGTGCGTGTGCCACCTCTCGTTTAGTCCTTGGAATGTCCGCTGGATGGCTGTGCTTCTATATGGGGAATATATGAAAAAAAAAATATGCGACATGGTGGTACCTGGAGTGTTGAATGGATGGACGAACGAACACACAGACAGATGCATGGACGGACGCATGAACGGACGCAGGAGCGGCTGCATGGACGAACGCAGGGACGGACGCACGAACAGACGCACGCATGAACGGGTGGATGGACGCATGGATGGTCACACAGACAGACGCATGGACGGACGGAAGCAAGAACGAATGGATGGACGAATGCTTCGCCCCACTCTCCATCATTCACTCCGTGGATATGCTGCCAATGTTTTTAATTTTTGACCGATAGCACCAGATTTGTCTGTGATTCACTGCTTGTAAGCTAAGTCACAGCATCAGCTATAATACGCCTGACAGTCGACACGGATGAGCTGCATAAACGCCCTTTTACCTCGGTATCGATGCATGTAAAGGTGAAATAGAGAACCACTCTGTGAGGGCAACCATGATTACGTAATTCATTCTTAACTTAAGCAATTACTATCTGACTGTAGTCACACCAGAAAAATAATAAAAAATCATGGGCTCAATTTGCGCGACTATTGAGCGTCTCTAGACCGCATCTGAGAATGAAAAGAACGTGCGCGGTTGTTCTCTCCTGGCACTTCAGTCTTTTCAGCACAATTCCTGAAGCCAGGAATCTGTTCACGTGATGCCATGAGAAAAAAAAAATAAGCTCTTGATCGGTCTATATAGGAGGGGTACTGATGACTGACACGTGGAGTTTAACGTCCCAAAACCATCGTTTGATTATGAGAGACGCCGTGGTGGAAAGTTCCGGAAACTACGACCACCTAGAATTCTTTAGCATGCGCTCAAATCTGAGCACATGGGCACGAGGGGCACTATTACTTGTAAAATGTATCTTATTCCTCAGTGATTATCCCCGCAGTCACACAACCATTATGCCTTGTGGCCATCGAGCGCGATCGGCTTACTGCATTTCCCTTCTTTCTGCGCATTTTCGACAGCACAAGTGGAGATGACAGGTGTAGAGCCGAAACTCGCGAAACTGTTCTAGGCCCAACGATTAAACCTCACATTGTCGACGCGTTTTTAGGATGTAAGTGGCGATGAGGTGATAGCGTGTGTAGAAGGGGTAGTGAAGCCAAGGAGTAAACGCCTGTTCTTTGAACTCGGAGTGGTTTAGGGGACCTTTAGTTCGTAAGAGCTTGCTTCCGTTGGCCTCCTGGCTTCACTAACTACCTGCAGAGCGACTAAATTGGATCAATGCTTATAGCATATGAACAATTCCATTGTACGATTGTGTAAATACGACCACTAAGTTCTTCTCAAGAATTGCGAGGGCACAGAAAAAGTCCCGCCTGTCGGAGAAATGTCAGACGTAACGTTCAGAAGAGAAATAGTCTACGTGCGTGCAACTGTAATTGTGCGAATGTTCCTTAAAGAGCGACGAGACGGGGCACAACTCACATGTAAATATACTTACGCTTGAAAGATTTCTTCTTACCGACACTTAAAGTTCCACAGGGGCAGTATGCCATCCATTCAACACTAAGTAGTGCTTCGCAGGCAGACTTGTTTGGACACAATTATTGATGACCGCTCCGTCCAGTGAATATATTGGCAGTTGTTCGATCCTGTTTAATTAAAGCGCTAGGTGGTTACCAATGTATTCGCCACTAATTGCGCACAGTTTCCCTCAGTCTTAGGGCTGCGCCTTGCCACGCTGGTGCTCTCAAATTAACCTTTTGATTTATCTTTGTGCAAGCGTCGTGCAAATTGTACGTGGTGAAAGGCACGTTCATATATTGGAGTTACGTAAGCGAATATTTGTGCCAGCTTATTGAATTACGGCGATGGCACTTATTTAAGCAATGTAAACATGTGTAATTGAACTTTTTTCACCACTCAAGGAGAGAACGAAGTTGAACTGGCAGCCAATTAATAGGAACAAGGATATGTTTTGATTGCAGCACTTGTGTATTTTCTTTGTATTCATTTTAATTTATATTGTGCTGTAGATTAATATGCGTGAGATATATCATCAGTTAGCCGGAAAGCCAATACACAATTCGCGCAAGCAACGATCTCGCAATTTTTAAAACGTTATTTATGTTTAAAGCGCTTTGGCACGAATCAAATCACTTAAGTCTTCTGCTGTCGCCGTCACCGCAGTATTGCGTATAATGTTCAAGTAGATAACATGGCCCCGTGCATCGTAGGTTCTACGTGCGCGACCACTGGACACTGAAGTGATTGAAGCATGGGCGATACGAGTCGGTCCGTCTCCGTTGCAGGAAGGGCAAGTTCGATAGATCCACTCTGCCACCGATGGCTCCTCAAGCAAAGAGAAAATGTTCCACCCGTCTTTAGTTGGTAGGATTGTGAAAGGAAGCCTTTTGGGCTTCGCTCGAGCAGCGTTTGGGAACTTCGAGCGTAAGGGCGCAGTCACGAGTGCTGGCACACACATGCCATTTGTAGATAGACAGTCGTCAGTAGACAGCTTATTTGCACGTTCACCGCTTAAGGTTGCCACGATAGACAGCGTGAAAACCACATCATTCCCTGGAGCAGCCATATTCGCTTATACGAGCATTTATTAGGATTACGTGGGATCAGATGCAAAAGAGCAACTATTAGCCTTACTTTGTATACCACTTATTTGTTTCTATCGCATTCATTTTCTCACCCTTGAGGCGAGTCTGCGATTTATTTTCTTTTTTTTTTACGTGGGACACCAAGCAAGCGAACATGTTGTGTACATGCCATTTAAACCTATAGATCCAGTTTGAGTACGTGCGCAGCATCTCCAAAAATGGTCAATGCTGCAATAGCTATTCATGCTACATCTCAGGCCACGTATTGAACAACACAACAAAAATAGACATGCGTGTGACTTCTCAGTCTGAGTAAATTCTTGACAACCGTTTCTGTTTGATAGTTTTAAATTAGAGCTAAAAAAGACTTCTTTCTCACTTCAAGATATACAATACAACAGTTACTGGCCCAACTCCGTTCCTTTTTGCAAGAGCAACCCAGCAAAAACTGTACAGTCTTTTTTCCTTTTTCACGCGTGTATTCCGAGACAATACGCACACTCATATTTTGATTTTGTACTTCTGTATACGCAAATCCATTACGTTCTCCAAAAGTTTATGTTCCTTGTGCTGTATGCGTTTTCGTTTTAGTTCTTTTTTTTTGGCAAGCCGCAATGTACTTACGGATTGCTTTCCTGCATGGTGCTCTAAAGGCAAGCAAAAATATCTATGAAGCCACAAGTTTAGCTTACACATGAAGTATTTTCTTCTGTGATTACACATTATGCAGGTTACTGAGCTTTTCTTCAGTAGTAGGCCCACTTTCTGTTATGGCTCTCGTATAAATATCATTGGAGATTCCCCACAAAGGCTGCTCCGGAGTACGCGACTAGCTTGACGATAGTTCTCGCACGGCGAATTTCTCAGCCATATATCTTCGTTCATCGGAATATAGGAAAAACAGGCACTGCCATTCTAGACAGCACGGCTGTCTATACACGGGCACAGCTGTACATGGTCGCGAAAAAGAAAGGACATAAAAAAAAAAAACAAACTTGAGCGATCTACTGAATCTATTGTGAGCGCAAGCAAGCACACCCTGTCGTCGCAGATGGGGCAAACTTTATTCGTTGCTGGTCACTGCAGCCGGTGCTTTCTTAGGCGGTAATGTCACTCAATCTGATCGAGTAAGCATCGTTGAGGGCTGTGAAAAGGCCAAGACAACGCGGAACGGCTTACAAAGTGGACTGCAAGGGTCACTGCAGTATAGCTTTCATGATGCTTTGGATGAGTATCCAAAGCATCCTGAAAAGCATCCAAGCATCCTGTAGTGAAAACGAATAACAGAAAAAACAACAACAAAGGGGACCTAAAGTCTTCTGTTCGGTTCTGTTTTAACTGTTTTGCTGTGGAGAGGTTGAGGTGCCTATTGCCTCGGCTACTCCATATCACAAAGTTCTGCAGCGAAAAATAAATTAATAATACAGACCGGTACCCAAAAATTAACTATACGGGGAAAAAAAGAAAAAAAAAACATAATAGCACGCTGAAACCAGTTCAAATATCATGCCGCTACACAGTTTTCTTCGCACAGTTCACACAGTCATAAACTACTTACACGCACACGTTACTATTGTAATGTCAGTATATACATGACCACATTTTATATAATACCCCTCTCTGGCTGTCTGTCATAGGCGCTTGTCCAGTCCGGTCTCCACTAAAAAGTCTGTCAGGAATATTATTGCCTTTTTCTGGAGATGCATCTCAGGCCATGGTCCAAGTAGTTTCTTTATTGTAAGAGGCCGTCTGTCCAAACTTGCTAATTTGTTCTTTAATTTTTCTCTTTCATTCGCGTATTTAACGCACTCTAAAAGAATATGGCGAACATTTTCTTCTGCATGACCACAAGGGCATTCCGGTGAGTTGGATCAATGTATCTTGTGCAGGAAGCTGTTTGTGTATGCTACTTCCAATCGAAGTCGGTGGATCAATGTCTCTAGGTGTCGTGGGAGGTCTTTCGCTATGGAAAATTTTCTGTGTGGATCAACTTCATAAAGTACCGTTTCTTTTGATTTAGGGCTCTCAAACCACTTCTCCATCGAACAATGGTTAGCTCCTTGCGATATAAAATCTCGAATATCCTCTCCAGACATAGGGATTGCGCGATCTCGACTTCGTTCAATGCTTTCTTTGCGAGACTATCAGCATCTTCATTTCCCTTTATTCCAATGTGGCTGGGTATCCATTGGAATACAATGTTGTGACCCTGCGATGAGGCATATTCTACAGTTTCTGCGATACATTGTGCTATTTCACCATTTTTGTAAGGTGATCTCACATTTCTGATTAGCTGAAGAGCAGGTTTGCTATCAGTGCCTATCACCCATTTTTGTGGCTCAGGATTCTTGCAGATAAGCTTAACTGCTTCAAAGATAGCCACCAATTCTGCTGTCGTCGATGAAGATTTGTGCGATAATTTGTACATCTTCTTTTTCTGAATTTCGGGTATAAAGACCGCACAGGCTACCGCTTCTTCTGTGCATGATCCGTCTGTATATATCTTCGTTTTTTTTATTATGCATTACATGAAGCTGATGAAGTATTAACTGTGCCACTACTAAAGGTGCCATGTCTGCTTTCTTCTCTATGCCGTCTATTTCACGGATAACGTTGAGAAGTGGCAGCGTCCAAGGTGGTTTTGAAGGTTTCCATTGTTTAAATTCTGGTACTACTGCTTGAAATGATGATATAGTATCCTGTAGTCTCGTTGCCGTCCTTTGTGTTAGTACACCAGATAAAAAATGACTTTCATGTTGCGTGAAAATTCTAAATAAATTTCGAGATGTTTCTTTAGTTCAGAGTACTGCCAAAGGTGGCTCTCGAGCCTCCGCATACACTAAAGCACTGGAAGTTGACCGTGGTAAACCCAGACATACCCTCAAGCTCCTTGCCAATATCAAGTGAAGTCTCCTTTCGGTGGAGGCTGGAAGTCCGTGCAGCAGAGGCAGTGTGTAAGTTACGATGGGGCGTATCCAGGCAACATGTAGGGCTAATAACGACTCTGTAGTACCACCCCACTTGGCGCCGCAGAGATGTCGGAGGATTCGAATGGCCTGATTCACTTTTTGTTCAGGGGACTGGACATGAGTTGTTTATGCAGTGGAAGAAATAGGTATGGCCATTTTATTATCACCCCTTTGCAGGCTGTTCCTCCAAACTCCCTTGCGAGGATCACCAGCGCCTCCACAGAACTGAGATTCATTGTGGCATCGCGCACTGTCGCTGAATATCAGTTACGAGTGTTTAGTTTTTATTTATTTTGTAGAAGAGGTCGACATCATGTGTGATGCTAGCTGCTCATTCTTTTGCAGGCAGCACATTGCACAGGTTGCTGTGCATTAAATAAACAAGAAGTAAAAGAAAAATCCACTACTCTACAAATACTTACTGATTCAAGGAAGCACACGAACAAAAAATATGAAAGAGCTTTCACATAAAGGTCTGACTTTATGTGAAAACGGACAAGATCTCACTGATCATCTTGCCGCAAAGTGATAGAGATGCATCAAGAAACAATTACTATGTGTTTTTAACCATACGTAATCTTCTTCAGCCTTGCGGAGTCACCAACGCAGCGTCTGTCCATCCGTGCATCTGTCCAAGGCTCAGTCCGTCTGTGCCTTCGTCCGTTCGAGCGCCCATTCATGAGTCCGATCGAGCACGATCCCGCAAGCGCCCTCCTCCACGTACGGCGATGATCCAGGAGAATGAGAGATCTCGCGCAGCCCTCCCAGCAGCCAATCGGAGAGCAGCTGCACCGCCAACGCCATCTAGCATGCAAACTAACCATAATCGTTCCGCATGTCTATGTGCCAGCTCCCTCTCGGAAACGAGACGAGAAAGGGAGATGATGACACAGATGCGTACACCGCCATCTAGTATATAGTTACCCAACTGCAGTTGACATGCATCGCTATAGGACAACGCCTTCTATTGTACCATAAGGAAACACTACGGGGTACGCCGGATGAATCGACGATCGACAATCGACCTGGTCTCGCTATAAGAAGCTTCGCCCCTGAAATCGGCCGCGTAATGGCCATTCTTTGCAGCAGCGTAAAACGGCTGTTGTACTCTGTATGCATGGTGTGGCACACAATCTTACAAAGATTAGAAATAAGGTTAGTGTACGAGCGGTCATGTGTGCTCCACAGATTGATTTAATTGATTTATATGTGGGGTTTAACGTCCCAAAACCACGATTTGATTATGAGAGACGCCGTAGTGCAGGACGCCGGAGAGTTTGACCCCCTGGGGTTCTTTAACGTGCACCGAAATCTGAGTACACGGGCCTGCAGCATTTACGCCTTCATTGGAAATGCAGCCGCCACAGCCAGGATTTGATCCCGCAACCTGCGGGTCAGCCTCCGAGTATACCTTAGCCACTAGACCACCGCGGCGGGACTGTCTACTCCGGACAGACTGTCAAAAATATGTTGCGAGACCTGTCCTGTTTTGAAAGAAAAGAAGGGTTGACAAATTAAGCATAGTAATCACTGTAGAGTGCGCACAATCCGTTATTTATAGAGTACGCTTGTCTTGCGGCCACGTTTACGTTGGACAGAATGAAAAATGTATTAATAAGAGAGTAAAAGAATATCACAATAAAGTGCACAAGGCTACCCATGGTCACTTCGCTATTCACTGTAATAGTGGGGTTGTGTGCCGTATTTCAACAACACATGTGTTTTATATCATGACAGAGATTTATTAACTGGTTTAATTGTTGAAGCAGCAGAAACGACACGTAATGATATCGAGGATGTAAGCCTACCATCTATCTCTCTCACGTTGTGATGGGAGAAGTGCGATAGTGTCGTGTTTGGTGTTGTGAGAATGCCGGCATGGACATAGCGAATGAAGTTGTCAGGTAGAAGCACTATATGGCAAGACTGGCACGAAGAGAAAGGGGATTATAGTGGGTACGAGCCAAGGGATGGAAAAAATTCAGCAGATACCGCGTACCTGGGAATCGACGTTATGCGAAGCACGCGGAGGGAAGGTGACGGTGTTGCAATTTCTTTATTGAGCGATACGTCATGAAATGACGCTAAATATATATACAAATGTTGCGTGCACAGAGGTATGTTGAACAGTTGCATATGTTTATATAACCAGTTGTTTGCACTTGCGCAACGATGCCAACTGGAACATGCGTATTAGCAAGAGCGGAAGCTGATATGAAGCGCTTATGCTCACGAGGATGCTGGTCTGGACACTGCTACATAAATCAACTTGAGCACGTGGCAACTAACCACAATTGACGTTAACCCAACGTGACGGCTGTATCAAAGGAGTGCATATGCAATGTTCATAGAATTGGGTAGACAGCATTGCAACCACTATTGATGTTCACAAAGATTAGCGTCTATTTGAAAAATGGTTCCGAGACCTGGCGTAGCTTTGAGGTAAAAAGCTTCAATGCCACGCAGAATGCTTGGGTTCGATTCCAGCTGGGACCCTGACATTTATTCTTTGAATTCGTCGGGTCGACGCCACCCATGTCGGGTATTTCTTGACGCTCGCGCGTTAAAACTGCCCATGTGTGTTCTCGACGTTTCTGGCTAGATACTAAGGGTCAATCACCTGTGGCTCGTACCCGCATACTGGCGGCACATACCCACCGATGGGTGTGTGCCACTGTCTGGCAGGAAGTGTTTGATGACGTACATGATAGGATTGGGACATTGTTCATGTCTTGACCAGCGCATCATATTCGTCAAGCCATCGTACCCTCCCATGCTAATTTTGGTCCACGCCAAGTTAAGATGGTGACCTTGAGAGCAGACAAACGTAAGTGGCTAGATAGATAGATAGATAGATAGATAGATAGATAGATAGATAGATAGATAGATAGATAGATAGATAGATAGATACGCTCAAAGTCGCCGAAGTTCGCTTAGGAATGCTTCACCTTTACAAGGCGAGTAGGCAAGGTGGCGTTGGTTGGGGTGGCAACGAAGACGACGGTTCGCCAGGGTCATGGTCGTGGTTTCGTCCCGAGTGCCTGGCAGGGCTCCAGGGTCCGAGTGGATTGCTTCGCTTGGCCTCAAGCGCCAACGGTACCTGGTCCACGCGTCTGAGGAGAAGTCTGCGTAGCTTCGTCGACCACGGTCTTCGGCACCGACCTGCTCCGTCGGCGCATCTACTACAGCGGTGCCCTGCTCTTCGCCGAACTCGTGCGGTACCGGCATCACAGAGTTGCGTCGTGCCTCCACAGGCGTGCCCCGTAAACGTTCCAAGTTCTCGCCGCTGAGACATTAGCGTGTTGGAACTCGGTTTCGACTGGAGTGTGGCCTCTGAAGTTTTGTTTCTGTTATATAACGCGTTGTGTCGTCACATAATGCCCTTGTTGTGTGTACATTTTTGTGTCCTTTTAAAGTGAATAGAAAAAGAAATCATTGATTTCATTGATTTGTGGGGTTTAACGTCCCAAAATCACCATATGATTATGAGAGACGCCGTAGTGGAGGGCTCCGGAAATTTCGACCACCTGGGGTTCTCTAACGTGCGCCCAAATCTGAGCACACGGGCCTACAACATTTCCGCCTCCATCGGAAATGCAGCCGCCGCAGCCGGGAATCGAACTCGCGACCTGCGGGTCAGCAGCCGAGTACCTTAGCCACTACACCACCGCGGCGGGGCGGCTTTCTGTTGCATCTTAATCAGATATAATAGAATCACACCTCTCTAGAGTAGCGGAGCGCCTGGCTGCTGGCACTGTTGTTGGCCTCAGCGCGTCTACCTCACGATTGCTACAAGCTTTCGTTCATGCTTGGATTATAGCACAAGGGCCTATCATGCTGTGTGACCATATTTGGTACCATTATGGTTTCGGTCTTTGCATATTTGGGCGGAAAATAGTAGCTGCAGGCCGCTCCAGACAAGAGTGATTCCATCTGCACGCTCCCTGTGAAAGTCCAGTGGCGACGATATAGCACGGCTGAGATCGATACCGACGAATGCATTTCGGTTGGAGCGGATGCTGCTGCAACGCTGCTGCGGATGCAGTGGATGCTACAACGCTGCTGTTCCCGATGCAACTTGATCTCATATATTTATTATTTGAAGAACCCCGTTACACACGTGGAAAGAACTGTTTCTCGGGTGGTGTTGTTGATAATAATGAATGAGTAATGTATGGTACAGAACGTGAACTTTTTGTTCTTTGTTCTGCCTCTTACTTCTATTTTTCCTTCTTCTCCCTTCACCCCATATATATATATATATATATATATATATATATATATATATATATATATATATATATATATATATATATATATATATATATATATATATATATATATATATATATATGTGTGTGTGTGTGTGTGTGTGTGTGTGTGCATTTCTATAAAATCACTATGTTGAACGGATCACATGGCCCTTACAATTCCTGGTAGCCTTTTTCAAAGACTCGAGGTTCAGCCGCTTTAAAAGCGTCAGTGTCATCATTCTCACTCTGGGTGGCTTCTTGTTCACCACCTCTAAATTCTTAGCCATGACATCACTGGCATTCTTGTGGAACCAGGCATTAGGGAGGACAACAGTCCTACTTTCTTTGTCCGACTGCAGAACACCGAGGTTATGGTCCACGAGAAAACGGACTATGGTCGCAGCGCATTGCTAGTGGGGACATCGCATGAACATAACTTCGTCAGAAGGTCAAGTCCCTCTGAGAGGCACCTTCGGTAATATATCGAGAACCGTAGCGAGACACTGATGCCAAGACAAACGTGGTAAACGATGCCGAGCAACCGAATCCCATGAAAAAGCCGTAAAGTTTGTGTCCCCCCCCCTCCCTGCACCCTGCATTTTATTCAGCATATGTAAACGCGTTGCGAAGCATGCAGCTAGTAAGTCTAGGTGCAATGCTGCGCATGCCAACAGATTTAGAAGGTATTAGACGTGAATCGTAGCAATTCCTTGATCTGTTGTAAAGAATATAATGAGCAATCAGTAAGCTGCGTTAGTGATAGGATGCGCGAACACATCAATTTACTTTCTACTAGCACGGATGAAAAATGTACGGATTCATTGCAAGGCGTGTGATTTCGAGCCTCTATTCAGCAATGTTTTAATGACTTGAAGGGCTGATACACCGAAGCAGCACTAACTTAGTGAAACGTTTCAGATCTAAGCACTTGGTCCTGATAATTGTGTCAGCATGCCATCGGTGTTTTTCAATGACAAAGAACTCCGGTATGTTCACAGTGGTTCTAGCATGTAGTGAGGCGGCCTTTCTGTGTCAGCGCTGTTTGCGCGCATGATCGCATCAGTTTCTTCTCCACGTTTTCATCGATATAAAGCCAGTTCATAGTCCAGGAAGTAACCGGTGTATTGTTGTGGAGCGCGAGCAGTCGGTTTTTTTTTTTCAGTCAAGAAACTCGCTAGCACACGCTGCCTTCGTCAGCGTTGACAGACGAGAGATGGGGGAGCGTAGCAGAGTGGAAAGGAGGGGAAGCGCATGCACAATGGGTGCGTAAACGCCGCTGAGAGGGATGCGCAGAAGAGAGAAGGGGAAATGGTGAGTTAGACAAGTAGGTAATAATTCATATTGTAACTTCCGTCAGATTTTTGCGTAGTTACATTATGGATAGAGAGAGGCTAGCGAGCGTAGGCTAGCCTACACTGCCTGCGTCAGCGTTGCGACGCGAGAGAGGGAAGAGCGAATGAGAGAGGGAGGGGCGCGCACGCGCAGTTGGGGTGGTTCAATCGCACACCGTATTGAGCTCGACTAAAGATGTTTCGTGTCCAAAAAGCATATCAAGTTGACGAGTGCATGTGCGGTATTCTACCGTCGTGATTGACGTAACTAGATATTTCTTTAATAGTGGTATGAAAGCTGCTGCTTCTTTTATGCGCACCAAGACGGCAAAAATGCTGCAGGACTTCTGCAGACACCCTGAAGGTAAGTGTTGCATCGTGCGGCTACAGAGTATAAGCAGTCGTTCTGTGAAAAAAATGCGTACCGATTGCCTTCTTAGAGTTTACAAGGGCAACCTCTAATCTGTCTTCATGTAATCTGCTTGCCCGGTTACTCACGGCCTGCAAAATTTCAGCAGAATGGCTGTAACATTTTTTGTAAGGGAACGGGGGCGTCGACTGCCAGCGGTACGCTTATAACACACTTTCAACTTTGTTTTCTCGTAGGTGGGCCCTTCATTTCTTAGTACAGATGACGCGAGCGTTGTTTCCACACTGCAACCATACATACCTAACTGATATGACGAACTTGTAGATAATAGAGCATAGTGTTCCTACTAAGAAATCCCGTATTTCTCATCGGTCCTCTGTTCGTAACTTTTGCTGCATGCATAGGACTCTTCATAGAAAGTTGAACACGCATAGGTGTCCTGTTGCGTATGGAGCACTGTGTTCCCTTCCTCTGGGAAACTGATGCTGGAAGCACCTGACTCATTGAATGCTCCCGTCATTGTCTTCACGTGCCCTGCAGGGAAAGATCGATGGACATCCTTCCTTGTGCTTCGTTATTGTCTGCTTTCTTTCTTTCGTATTCCAACGCAGTAGTACTGCACAAGGAAAGAATGAAGCACTCACTCACAGATTGTTCTGCTTTTTCATCTAATTCCTCCTAACCAGTGGCGGAAGGGTAGAAAAACAAGGCTATCGACGAGGGGCTACTTTTTATTACAAGCGCTCGTCCTCTGTCAGGAGCGCCGGGATGGCTGTTTAGGCAGCGCAGGCTGTTGAATAATTCATCAGTGTACGCAGAGCCTCAGACGCTACGGGGAGTAGATCGCCAAAACGAAGAAAAGAAAAGCTTTGCCACATGTTATACATCATAGAGTTCTGGGCTCGTTCTGCGAGTAGGGTGTGTTTGGTTCCTTAGGCTTCGGTTCTCGGCATTTACTTGTCTAAACCAAACTGGCTTTTGGCGCAAATAAACCATTATGTATGGTTTGTCAGGATTATTTGCTTAATTGCTAATCAAACATAGTGGATTTTTTTAAAACCTAAATACCCGTTAAGACATAGATAAGGGATGCAAATACCATACCATGGACGACAAACTCCTTTTTATGCAAGAATTCCGAGACAACGGAGCCTGTTTTCTCGTACTGCTGGAACTTCGCTTATCAGCGAAATGTGCTTTATAACATTAAAGGCACCTTTACACCTCGACCAATACAGCAGCATCCGTCCCTTACCAGTCAACACTTTTGATGATAGTCCGCGTTATCTTATGCTCATTAACAATCTCATGTTGGGCAAAAGAAAATTGGGGGACCTTCAAGTTGCACCTTTAAGAGTTGAACGCGATAACGATATTTTGTTTCTAGTGTGTACTTTAAACACTTAGTGATTGAAATCTTTTCGAAGTTTGTAATCACCCGCTACATGGCCTTAAGGGTGCAATAGAGTGTGTGCCTTCTTTAGTGGATGACTGACTTAAACCATGAAGTCATGATAATTTCATATTCTGACGCCCGACAGCAACCTAGGTTTGTCCCAATTATTAGGGCAGTATTTCGTTTTGTATTGTGAAACATGTGCACAGTGGGCGTGTGTTTGTAAAGCATGAAAGTTACTTTCACTGCGTTTCCAAGCAGAGGAAGATATTTCCTTTGTATTCACAAGCAGGGGTGTGCCTGTGTGGTAGAAAATCCGCTTGCTACGCAAACGGATTGCTACGCAATCACCCTCAAACCCGGAATGTTTTGTTATTTATTTCATTTGCATATTTCTCGATTTTTCGGTCACGCAAAAATGATAATTTTCCGCTTACAACGAACGAGACCGACACCCAAGCCGACGCTGGAATTTCTGCGAAGCGAGCTTTTTTAACGCTCTCGTGTTAAAAATAGGATTTGAGCATGTTCTGTCATCCATTCTGTGCGAGAATATTAAGGGGGTTGGGCGTCTGAGGGAGGGGCACTAGGCTGTCTAGGTATGTTGCTGAGCACAGCGGGAAAGGTACATGAGGAGGAATGTATGGATGAGAAGGAAAAAAAGGCGGAGGGGAGCGAGTAAAGCATTGCATATAAAAACGAGAAACAACGAATTTGACATAAAAAAGGCAAGAAAGACAAAAAGGAAGCAAAGTGGGAAGAATTAGACAAAGGAAGACGCTTAGCGTAGAAAGAAAGAGAGACGTAGAAACAGACTGAAAGAAAAGACAAAAAGACAAAGAAAGACCAAGAGGAAGAAAAAAATGAAACAAAAGTTGGGAACGAGAAAGAAGTACAAGTAATCCATAGGGACAAAATAAGTTATATATATAGAAAAAAAACAGACATAAGTCAAAAATAGAAAAAGAGTGGAACAAACGAAGCCAAAAATAAAGATCGACAAAGGAGGCCACCGAGCTCCGCAGTGCCTTCAAACTTGACACCACTAAAACGAAACTGCCTGAATTTGTTTTATACCTAGTGGACGTACCAGCAATCATCGACCAATCACGGGACGTACGGAAGTAAAAAATAAAAAAAAATAAAACCACTTTTTTAAAGTAGTGCTTGCACATTACAAACTTACCTTCCATGCTAATCAAGCTGAAGGAATGAGATTGTTTTCGTGCTATCGCAAACCCTCTCTTTAACAACGATATAAGTTTAAAAGAAAGGCTTGTTCGTGAATTTGAGTCTGATTGCGGTGTTCTAGGTAGCGAAGATTTTTTAGTGTCAGTGACAAAATGCAATTATCAATATTTTTAAGGACTTGCCACCCAAATCAGAATCAACCAGTCTGTCAACTTTGCTCAAAAAAATTGTACTCAGTACAGGGGCTACCTTGGATCCAATACACACTCCATTCTTTTGACGGAACAGTCTATCTTGAAATAGTACAACCGTGCTGTCCAAGTACATGCACTGCGCTGGTCCTTGTGTTCCCTTCTTCTGTGTCCTTGTGTGTGTGCGCAAAAACTTCAATTATGCAGCAGTACCAACTAGCCCGTCTTTCCGTATTATCAATATTAGATGTCTGAAGATCGTTAACGTTTGTCACACTGAGGCGACGTTAGGAAAAACGATACGCCGTCAAAACCAGCCGCAATAAACGTCAGCGAAGTAGGTAACGGCTTCCTTGTTTTAAACAAAAATGTATAGAAATATTGCTGATAAAAAAATTGAGCAATTGGACGCATAACAGGTATTTTATGAGGTTGAAACTGGAAGAACAGAGTCTCAGTTTTCACAACACGTTTTGATAATCAAATATTTTGCTTCAATAATATTTGTGTCTGCTGCAAGATTTTGAATTTTAATAATCACTCGGGCGCAAATTCTCGGTCATCCTTATCGGAACCCGATGCTAGGGTGAAATCGGTCCCCCTTTTCTTAGAAGCCACAGAGACTGGGATATGTGTGTTTAGGAAATGCTATACAGAATAAGGCACTCGCGCTGTCACAGCGCGACGTTTGTCATGTGGGATTCTTGTGGAGTGGGTGCGAGGTAGCAGTAATTGGAAAGCAGCTCTCACGTTTCGCAGAAATCATTCAGAATAACTTTTTGAATACGTTAAGCGAGAACTCTGAAAATTACAAATTGTGAGGCGCCGGTGCCCTTTTTGTATTTTTTTCCCGAGTGCCACTTCTATCAGCCATGCACCGCGAGTCACTCCATCAAACGTTTCTTACCGTTTTAGCTCCAAGTTCAAACAAAATTTATTGGTTGAGGTCTCGTTCCGTAAGTCAGAAGGTATTGGCTGAGATCTTTTGGTAGGTCATGTTTCTTACTACTGTGAACCCTTGAAAACATCTCGGCACCGAATGAACAAAACGTAAAAAAAGGCCCTCAGGGTGACAAATGATCACGAAAGAAGATAATAAATCGTGGACCTGAAGTTTATGGGATCGAATCCTTGCCGTGCAGCCGAATTTCGATGGAACAAAATGGTAGACGCTAATGTGCTTAGGCCGAGTTGCACGTTAGAAAACCTGAGCTGGTTGAAACTGCTGGAGTCTTTCCACACAGCTCTTACAATAAAATAGGGATTTCGGAACGTGAAACACCATTATTATTATTATTATTATTATTATTATTATTATTATTATTATTATTATTATTATTATTATTATTATTATTATTATTATTATTATTATTATTATTATTATTATTATTATTATTATTATTATTATTACTACTATTGTTGTTGTTGTTGTTGTTGTTGTTGTTGTTAAGATAAATCATCACCCAAGTGTTTGCTGTAGAATGTTTCAAAGGTGATCTAATGGAATTTTCCAGAAAGCACATTACCGGGCACACCAGAACAAGTTTCCGTCGCCCCGCCGCGGTGGTCTAGTGGCTAAGGTACTCGGCTGCTGACCCGCAAGTCGCGGGTTCAAATCCCGGCTGCGGCGGCTGCATTTCCGATGGAGGCGGAAATGTTGTAGGCCCGTGTGCTCACATTTGGGTCCACGTTAAAGA